>NW_026782210.1:0-134306 GCF_031769215.1 Ylistrum balloti
CATTTTGCCTGACATTTTGTCAGCCATTTCCCTGACATTTGCTCATAATAATTAGATTGAACAAACCTTCAGGTTTCCATACCTCATTTTCAACGGGCTAAATACAATATCGATGCGAACGTCATTTTTCATTATTATATGTATAGAATTATGCGATGGGTCGGGTTATTTGAATTATATCATTTTCTTTGGTAGTATATCAAACCACTTACCTCTTTTGACATATTGCAAAATTTTTGACAGATGCAGATACATCGTTCCATTTATCATTTCCAAGCCCGACCGTCAGGTAGTGTTCAACCCGGGCAAAAGTGCTCGGTTCCCTTGGTGCCCAGTTTGTATATCCAATCCTCTCCCCTGTCCTTATCCAGATCCACACGCCTTCACAGTTGTTGATTCTGGGTATAATAGTAATAACACTGACACAGTTGTTGATTCTGGGTATAATAGTAATAACACTGACACAGTTGTTGATTCTTGGTATAATAGTAATAAAACACAGTTGTGATATATTCACAGGTGATTGGGTATAATAGTAATAACACATAATAGTAATAACACTGACACAATTCTGGGTATAATAGTAATAACACTGACACAGTTGTTGATTCTGGGTATAATAGTAATAACACTGACACAGTTGTTGATTCTGGGTATAATAGTAATAACACTGACACAGATTTGGGTATAATTGATATAACACTGGGTATAATAGTAATAACACTGACACAGTTGTTGATTCTGGGTATAATAGTAATAACACTGACACAGTTGTTGATATTGGGTATAATAGTAATAACACTGAACATTCTGGGTATAATAGTAATAACACTGACACAGTTGTTGATTCTGGGTATAATAGTAATAACACTGACACAGTTGTTGATTCTGGGTATAATAGTAATAACACTGACACAGTTGTTGATTCTGGGTATAGTAGTAATAACACTGCTACAGTTGTTGATTCTGGGTATAATAGTAATAACACTTACATAGTTGTTGACATTGGGTATAATAGTAATAACACTGACGCAGTTGTTGATTCTGGGTATAATAGTTATAACACTGACAAAGTTGTTGATTCCGGGTATAATAGTAATAACACTGACACAGTTGTTGATTCTGGGTATAATAGTAATAACACTGACACAGTTGTTGATTCTGGGTATAATAGTAATAACACTGACGCAGTTGTTGATTCTGGGTATAATAGTAATAACACTGACACAGTTGTTGATTCTGGGTATAATAGTAATAACACTGACATAGTTGTTGATTCTGGGTATAATAGTAATAACACTGACACAGTTGTTGATTCTGGGTATAATAGTAATAACACTGACACAGTTGTTGATTCCGGGTATAACAGTAATAACACTGACATAGTTGTTGACATTGGGTATAATAGTAATAACACTGACATAGTTGTTGGCATTGGGTATAATAGTAATAACACTGACACAGTTGTTGTTATTGAGTATAATAGTAATAGTACTGACATAGTTATTATACCATAAGTTTAACGAAAATTTATCAGTATTGCGTTGGCATGGCGGCATATAAAAAGCATTTATTGATGAAAACATAAAAGTTATAATGATAAAAGAACACTTGTTGTAAAAGCACTTATATCAATTCACCAACAAAACAGAGAAAGCTACTCTCCCTCTTGAGTAAATTGGAAAAGAAATGTTTGATTACAAACCATGATTGCGGATTTTCAATATTTGCGATTTGACGAAGTAATTATCTCGCTCATTTCTGATCTCCGCAAGGTCCGCGTTCAGGGATAGGCAGTTTTCCTTGTTAAGATAAGTTAAAAATACCTCATAAGACATATATATATATATATATATATATATATATATATATATATATACCGACTATAGATTAAGATGATACAATAAGATTAGCTGAAGACAATCACGATCGTTTGAAACAGTTATACTAATATATGATGTGATATAGCCACTACAGATGATTTTATTTCGTACACAATTATTCTGATGTAGAATGTTCCGGATATTTGAACCAGAAATAAGTACTAAATTTACGTCATGTATTCCGGTCTTTTGAACCCAGTCGCCAAGATGTCGGTTAATGTGTATTTGGGATATGCTGTTGGTTCTGCCGTACATGAATGTGCATTTTTTCTTTATTTGTAGAAAACTTGCCGTCATAACACGTAGAAACCCTTTTAAATCTGACATTACTTACATAACGTATGAAATGTAAATTTGTGAAAAAGTATTACGTAATCAAAACATGTCATCACAAGGATATATATATTTCTATAAGTTATATCTCCTCTCAGACGGTATGTTCATAGACTGGAGACTTCTAGGAACTTTTGTGTTTCATCACACATCTTTAAATATTCTTTCTATATCTTTTTAGGTAAAGTTTGAAATTTACCCTCGCAGCCTGCCACGTGGTCTTTGTTGTTGTGAAAAGGTAACAGTTATCGTCATGATACAACCAGCCTTCAGGACAGGTGAAAAAAAACCCGCCTAAAATACAAAGACACAAATGATCACCATGTAACGGCAGGAAGACAGGACATCAGAAAGTAAAACCACCGTCAATAAAAATGCACAAATGATTATCATTGAACATCCAGCCTTCAGGAAAGTTTAAATAAAAAAAAGAAAATACACAAAATATCATTAATGTACACCTAGTCATCAGAATAGATAAATAAAAATGCACTGATTATCATGATGTCACAGCCTGGGTTCCGTACAAGTGAAGTTAATAAACCTCCAATAAAAAGGCAATCAACTTCTATGTTACACACAACATTAAGTTCAGCTGGAAATTAGCCCACCTGTTATAAATAAGTGCAAAATATTATCTTGATACGTGCACTTCCGTTCATCAGGACAGATTAAGACACGCACAGTATTCTAAATTCTGGACGATCCCGTGTATTTTTGTCTTTCGACACCGAGATGAAGCGAACCTCAAACTGTCTCAAAAAAATATGCCGGAGAACATATTTATAAAATAGGTAGTGTTTATTAATGTCATGGTTGATTGAACTTAGTCAATTGAAACGCAAACTTGTGTAGACAAGGTATTCATCGTTATATGGAATTATTTACCGATAAGAATTGTATGAAGGGAGATATCTCTCGCTTGTCGTTCCTTCATGGATATTTAGCGAGTTCATTTTTCGCGTTAGAAAATTATAGCGAATAAAGCGAAAATTAAATGGACGCGAAAAAACAACATTTAAAAGGTATGATACTCATACATATTCAGTCGATACGTGGAAATTTATAATCAAAATGTGCTATATTCTTCCATCCGATCACTATTGATTTTTATACATTAATTACAATCGAAAGGTCAAATTTGGGTATAAAGAAATTTCATCATCTGTCAGTAAGTGCCCAATTTCGATTCTTTTTTACATGGACAAAACCATGTTTTCCAGAAAATGATTCCAATTTACCTTTTATGAGAGCTGAATCTTCCGAATTTGCATATTCCATGATTTTTACATGGTCTTTTACAGGAAGACATATTTTGTTGATAAATGTTAAAACCGTAGCAGGCCGATTTTAACACAATTGAAGGACTACTTGAAGGTGAAGAAAAACGCCTTTTATTTCCGGTAAGCTTACAGAACTCTCTCGCTCCCGTACCTGCCCTGGTCCCAGGCCTCGTGACACCAGTCCGTCCAATACGCTGTCTAGTGACCGGAGTGAGGAACGATCTTGTCCCCTCCTATTTATGTCTAATGCCTACGTGACTGTCAAATTTGATGGGTGACCCCGGTTGACCAAGGCTGTCAAACTATTACTAATTTTGAATTGAATCACAGACATTCTGGAGCCAAAACAGTCGAAAACAAATACAAAGCCTTCAATTCGGCCACACACGCCAAGGTCCGGTCTCCCAGTGTAAACAAAAGACTTTCAAAAATTACGTCACATAAACATTTGTCAGCGTTTTAGGTATTAACTATTGCGCAGTTTGTGCACCTGCCTCAGCAGCAGCAGTACAGCGTAGTAAAGTGACCTTGATATATGTCCCCCACAGAACAATGACTGTGTGTCAGAACATATAACTAAAACAGATATTTCTGCTTAATAATTAAATATTATAAACATCAACTCAGTAATAGAACCAAAACAGATAATACTGCCTAATATCTAAAGCAAGGGCAGATAACCTTGCATAGGGTTACACACGTCCCTTTCTTGAAAAAAGACAATATGGAAGGTATTTTGCAGAATACCTTTCATATTTCTTCGAGCTGTACACAGGCTAAAACAAAATTATTACAATTTATACATAATTATATACACAAGGTAACATTGTTCCTAAAAATCTTTAAAAAATCCTATCCTTATCAACGGGGACCAGGTTAGCACATTCACTCATCTTTCTCACACTTACAACCGCATGCTGCATGCATTATTTTTACCGTAATTCCTATGGTTACATGCAATTCGGGCATGCAATATTATTTTTCCACAGTTCATTTTATCTATTTTGATTTCACAGTTAATAGTTCATATCCGGAATCAACATCCACATTGTTGTATAAATGTAGTATACCGTTTCTATAGTCCAGGGATTCCTTTAATGCTTATATATTTAAATGTCACTCTTTACTGTTCTTTGAAGTTCTGTTCCCTCCCTCAAGGGTTAAAAGAACATTCAACATAGTTCAACAATCTTTTATCGGCAATATCCGCATCATCACGGTATGTCGTATCTAGAGCTCTATTGCTCCTCCAAGTTCAGAGTTAATTTGAAATTACAACATTTTCCATAAAATCCATGACTCCATTCACAGTGGTCTAGTAACAACATTCTGTTTCCAAGTAAGTTCCATTTCTCACTTTCAATTAAATCACAGCTTTTACATTTTAAGTTTGTCCGTGTCGACTACGCAGTTCATTTAATCTCATCTTCAAGGCAAAGGAATAGGTACAGTCCACGTTATTCACATTTGGGGTACAGTTATACATGCTAAGACTCACTTAGCTCTTTTCGTATATTCGGATATAAACCGCGTATGATAGTATCATAACCTGTCTTTGGCCGCTGTGTCATCTTCTTATTGTCACGGTGTACTTCGCATTTCTTTTCCTCAGGTGAGGTTAATTCATTAACCTGGGCGCAGTCGTCACCTCCAGGACAATTTCCTGGCACCTGGGTATCACATTGTAGTTCATGTGGTTCCATCATTCGTAGCTCAGTCAAGAATTGTTCAGCCAGTCGTCGGTCAATGATTGATATATCGTCATAGTCAGTTAGACTAAGCCTGTTTGGGCGTTGGTCACGAGGGAGCTTGATCTGTCTTGGTAACTGTTCTGACTCTTCCTTTGGCGCTGTAGAGGCTTGCAAAGAACTCAACTCCAAACTTCCCTTTTTCACTGACCAATTACTACGCCTAACTTTCTTACAGTATTTCCTAATTCTTTTTCGGCAGATAATTAGTATTAATAGACAAAACAAAATTAAGCCTGTAATTATTATATATATCTCAGGAGTTATCTTCTGTTCCATTGATTCTAGGTTGGATAATTGACCAAGCTCCGATATCAAGTTATCTATCGGAATTTCTTTCACTAGTTTTAGTTTAGAGGGAATTTTTATTCTTTTCATATCAGGGAACCTCTGATGAAAGGGTTTCCAAAGTTCAATAGCTCCTACATAATAATTCCTTAACAGTTCTTGAAAGGGCTCTGTAAGATTATGACTACCATCAAGATGATGGAAGGTGGAAAGGGTCATATATTCATTAGAAGCAACACAACCCTCATTTAGGGTTAAGATATCAATAGGACTTTTTGTCATTAAATTGTCAGATGGGATGGCATAGGGACATTTCAGCGTATAACTTAAAGGTGATTCATATGCAATAATCCAATGACCATCGCTTAATTGCTGGGCCTGAGGAGTTGACTTCCTTTCTTGTACTACTGTAGTACAATGCGCTTCTAGGTCCGTTGACCAACCCATAAATAAGGATACTAAACACATTGTATTTGCCATAATAGTATAAATAGGAGACTGGATCTTACAATAGTGTCTTACAATACCCATACATTGGTTCATTTCTTCGGAGGTTAAGATCATAAACTGAGTCTTGGCTTCGTTAACAGCCAATGCATCTGCTTCTAATTTGTAATATGCCAAAAGATTTGTTTGGTTTGTTCTAAAATAGGGTAAAGGAAGACTATGTACCTTGTAAACAGTAAACTTACTCATCACGTCTAATAGGGGTATAGATATAACCACAACAAGACTGTCATTTCCCATAAGTGTTGTACATGTCACTGTCTTGTAAAATGTCCAAAGGTCAGTGTCAGGGTCAAAAGGGATTCGTATTCCTGATTCAAGTTTACTCTCTATTTCTAGCAACATAGCTTTAAGGTCAGGGGGTGAAATAACAGAAGGACTAAGATGTCCTAACGATAACATGTTGACTTGTAATTTCAAATGGTTCAAGTAATCTCTAGCTAGTGCTACTAACTCCTTAGCTTCACTGATTGCTCTGTCTAACTTGGTATAAGTACTCAAGTAAGTGTCAATCTCACTTATCGATTCAGTCAAATTCTGCCCGAGAGATCTAAGCTTTTCTAAATTATCAATTATATCGTTTATATTCTTTCTGTTGCTACTTATTTGACCTTGGGCGGTGTGCAGAATACTTAGACTTTCTCTAACGGCATGTTGCAAAGTAACTTGATTATTTCTTAAAGCCTTAACATTAGTTTTTATGGTTCCTATATCATCTTCATCAAGTGTCCCGAACAAAAATGATAACGCCTTTCCCACAATTGGGACAAGTGCTCTCTTCGACCTACCTTGATGTAAGGATTGTATGTTGACAAGCTCGGTCTGTAAGAATTCTTGAGTTTTTTTAAGATTAGATACTTCATGTTGGAGCACCACTAAGTTATTTCTGAGTCCCGAATTTGTAAGTGGATACCAAACAATGGGTTCTGACAAGATTGACGTTGTTATTTCTGATAGGCTGTCATTTAGCTTAATCAAGATTTCTTGGTAAGGATTAAGTCTTAATACAAAAGCTACTAACCACTTAGATCTGGTGATTGTTATCTCGTTTCTTTTCTCAAAGACTACGTTTTCTCTTATAAATGTACTACAAGCAGTGCCTAAGGTCAGCATGAAAAGGAATAATGGAACTAGTCTATGCATTTTTTTCTTTGCACCTTCAGGTCGTCACTGGGCACTCTGAAATTAATCATAAGAAAACGTAACCAGACCAAACTCTCTGATTAGTTTATCTAAGATTTCTTGATCCTGTCTTAGTCTATAATATGGCCTAAAAGGAATATTTAAATCAAACCTTAAAAGGACACAATATCTCTTCCAATATTTAAGTCTAGATGGTAGTAATGTTTCGCTAGCCTTTCTGTTTCTTAAATCGTCAACCTGTGAAATTCTGAAGATCTTAACATAATGCCGAAATTCTTTATGCATGTTTTGTTTTTCTACTGACCTAGTTGCACAAGCAATTCTTGAATATTTTAGTATTAACTGTCTAACAATATTTGATTGATTCATAACTCCTAGTATCTCACTGAACAAGGGGTTTTCTGGGCCTTCTTGTCTAGTTAAGTCTACTGCGGGCCATTTCCTACACTTCCCTACTTGCTTGCATAGTCTCCTTGGTTTGATTTTCCTAAGGAGTGGTTCCTTTACTTTGTGGGGTTCGTTTTGTTTTATGAGAGCCTTTGGTCTTACCAATTGTCTATTCCCACGTAGACCCAATTCTGGTCGTCTCATTGACAATTTTTGTTCTACACTTTCAAGTTTTAATCCATTAAAATGGTCAATCAGGGATTTTGTAGGTGGTCCTTTATGTGCCATTGCGTTTTCCTACAATTAATAAATGTCTAATTAGTACGTGGCCTTTTTGTTCCTCTCTTTTCTTGTACAAGCTTATTAAATTTCACCAACATCTTTATTCGAGTCGGTTTTAAGTTGGGCTCATTGTATGCATATATGTCAGAGTCGAGGTTAGCTAGGGCCGACATAAGCCTGAAGGCTCGGTTCAGGCCAAAACACCCTCATCATTTCTTCAAGAAGGTCTTGCCTTTCCATCCTTTTCTGTCTATAAAAATATTTGAGGATTCTCTCTGCTACTTCCGGGGCTCTTAATTGTAAAATTTGTATCAGTGAACAAATTTTGTCAACCTGATTGTTTTCCGACAAGGGAACCTCCCACTCTTGGATTACTATAGGATTACTCCTATCACCCTTGGGTTTGACAACCTTGTCTTTTTCATCGATAAGTATGGGTTTTAGTTTGCTGCCTAAAAATTCAGCCTGGGTCATCTTTATTAATATTAATAGTTACGGGACTATATCTATTCTGTGTACGTTTACTGAACTAAACTGGATGTTTGGAGAAGGTTTTAGGAAGCTTCCTCAAAGAGTATCTGCAATACAAATAATTGAACATGATAATCTTACCTTAATAACATGTTTACTACCCTGATATTTCTTACTATATCTATGAGTCTTATAAGTATTATTAAAACAAAATGTCTACATTCCACCTGATTACTAAATCAAAATGTCAACACTTCACCTGTAGCACTTATCTGCCTAAATCTTCTATACATGTCATGAGTAATTTCTTTAAGATATCTTTTGACTGGTCATTTTCTCCTGCGTTCTTACGTTTTTGTCGTCGTATAGCAGCTTTCTGCTTTTTTCTATTTACAACTTTACACACCGAGAAGTCTCTGTCTATACCTCGGTATTCTTTCAGTTTCATGTTGCTTATGTCTTGGCTAGGGGACTCAGGTACAGTTTCGATACTCTTTTGTATATTATTAATGTCTAGTTCGTCGTAATTTTGTCTTCTAACAGGCATAATATCCTCTACCTGACTATCAAACGTCTCATCATTTGGTTCTTTGTCTTGTAAGCATTGTCCTAACTGAGATAGGGGAATATCATCTTCATCATCTGACCCTAAGACCTGATGCTTCTCCAGCTTTTGCATCCTCAGTCTCTGTTGAAGTTCCATGAGTGGAATGTCGTCTTCTGATTCGGAGTCTTCGCGCTCCATTTGTTTTCTTCTGATTACCTTCTTCAGGGCTGTCTCTTCTTCTGATTCATCAGAACTTGTCTCTGGAGGTACAACACAAGTTGATTTTCGTAGAGGTCGTCCTATATTGTCTCTAGGTAAGCTCCACTCATCAATATTTGCTGGGCGCAAATGTCTTGCATGAGCTTTTGTAACTTCGCCCGTGAGTTGATTCTTAACTCTAAAGCTAAGAGGTCCTGTTTGTTCTATAATCCTGTAGTACGCGGTCCATTTGTTGTCTAACTTTGATGTCCTTTTGTTATTTCTTATGTAGACGGGGTCTCCTATCTGTAAGTTTACATCCTTGCTGTTTCTATCCGCCAATCTCTTTTGTTTCTTCTTGGCCTGTTTCAAATGTCTATGTACCATTACAAACGACTTATGTTGCTGCTCCAGTGCGATCTTCTGTATTTCTTCTCCAGTATACTTGCGTCTCGGTTTTAAGATAGTGTCTAAGGGGAGAACAACATCACGGTTGTACATCAAGAAGAATGGCGAGGCCTTGGTTACTTCACTGGTATGAAATCGCACGGCAGCTAGTGTTTGATTTAAGTAAAGATCCCATGTGTTAACACTTTCTTTGATTTTCTTGGCCATAATATCCACCATTGTCCTATGAAACCTCTCTACTTTACCATTGGCCTGAGGGCTATAGTAAGATGTGGTGATATGGTGTATATTCAGTGCTGCTAGTGTTTCGTTAACAGACTTAGCCAAATTCTCAGCTCCATTGTCAGTGACAAGCTCTAAGACTGATCCATATCTTGGGAAAATTTCCTCCAGAAGTAAATGTACAATATTTGCAGCAGACTTATCCGGCACAGGAAACGCTTCTGGCCATCCTGAGTAAACATCAATGAAGGACACTATGTACTTGTTCCCGGACAACGTTTCTGGATAAGGTCCTGATAAATCCATTGCCATCTTAGCAAAAGGGTAAGCAGGTATTTCAGTGTCTTGAAGAGGGGGTTTGGGATTGCTATGGCTCCTAGTCTGACATGTTACACACTTCTCAACATGTTGAAATATTTTCTTATACATCATGGGGAAATAATATTTCTTTCTCATAGTATCATAGGTCTTGTCCACAGACATGTGGCCTAAGTACTCATGGTGCTGGCTTACCACCATTCCTTCAAGTGTCTTAGGAACATAGAGTCTCAGATTTGGGTCATCTGATTCAGCGTTTGATAAATAATACATCAGACCATCTATCACTAAGAAACGTTGCTCTTCTGTCTTAGTTGCCTGTCCTTTGTTGATCCTTTCTCTAAGTTTTGTTATGTCGTCGTCATTGTCTTGGACCTTTCTTATGTCTATCTCTTCTGGTAAATCCAGCATTGGTTTAACAATATCATCTGTCGGTTCTTTTTGACATCTTATGAAATCCTTTGGGTTAAACTTGTTTGAGTTAAGTACTGCAATCTCTAATGCTCGGTCATCTACATCTAATATGTCCTGGGCAGTCTCTTGGATGGTATCTTGAATCGTCTGGGGTCCTTCTAGACTATCGGTAGGAAGTCTTGACAACAAGTCTGCACAACAATTGTATCTACCTTCTATGTATTCTACCTTACAATTGTAAGATGCTACCGTCAAGGCCCACATTGAAAGTTTCTTGTTAAGTGTTTTCTTATCAGAGAAAATATAAGAAAGGGGTCTGTGATCCGTCCTGATGACAAAAGAACTGCTGTGTAAGTAGTTGTCTAATTTCTGCAATGAATAAACTATTGCAAATGCTTCCTTCTCAATAACAGACCAGCGTCTTTGTGTAGGACTAAGCTTGTGTGATAGATAATAAAGAGGCATTTCTTCACCGTCCTGGGTTTCTTGGGTAAGACAACTTCCTATTGCCGAATCTGAGGCGTCAGTGTAAAGAACATACGGTTTTGTTGGATCAGGGTATGCTAGTAAAGGTACAACAGTTAAGCTTTCCTGGAGAAAGTCAAATGCCTTCTGACAGTCTTCTGTCCACTTAAATCTGGCATACTTCTTGGTTAATTCTATGAGAGGTTCAGCAATCTTGGAGAAATCTGGAATAAAACGTCGGTAATAGCTACACATGCCTATGAAACCTCTGACTTCCTTTACACAAGTTGGAGATGTTAAGGTCCTAATAGCGTCCACTTTCTTAGAATCTGGTTTTACTCCTAGATTTGTGATTGCGAAACCAAGATATTCTGTCTCAGCTTGGAAGAAACTGCATTTCTTAAGCTTGAGCTTGAGTCCATGTTCACGTAATTTGCTGAATACTATTTGAATATGTTCCAAGTGCTCTTCTGGGGTCTTGCTATATACTAGAACATCGTCAAGATATGCGGTGGCAAAGTGTTCACAGTCTTGTAATACTATGTTCATAAGTTCTTGAAATACCGCTGGGGCATTACTGAGGCCAAAGGGCATTCGGTTAAACTGAAACAACCCACGATGACAAGCAAAAGCGGTTTTTTCTTTACTTTCTTCATCTAGTTCCACCTGCCAATATCCACTTTTTAGATCTAAGGTAGTAAAATGTCTAGCATTACAAAGAAGGGTAAGGATGTCGTCAATCAAGGGTAAGGGTACTGCCATTGGGGAAACTATCTTATTCAAACTACGGAAGTCTACGCACATCCGTTTGCTGCCATCTTTCTTATCTACTACTACTAAAGCAAATGACCATGGACTTCTTGACCTTTCGATAACCTTCGCTTCTAACATTTCATCTAATGCTTCATTTATTATTTGTCTTTTCCTCAGTGGGGTCCTATATGGTCTATTTCTTATAGGTTTGTGGTTGCCTGTGTCTATATGCATTTTTACAGTGTCTGTATGTCCTAGTTGTGAATCTTTCTTGGCAAATAAGTCCTTATTTCTTTTGAGTAATCTTAGTGTTTCCGCTTTATACCTATCTGGTACGTCCACTACTTAAAAGTTATCGGTTTCTTGGCTTCGATCTAACGAAGTCACACATTCTATATGTTTGGGGTCTAATGGTCTAGCTTTACCTACGACTGCACCGTTTCTTAACCTCATGGTACGGTTTGTGCTATTTACAATTAAAACGGGTATCTTACTTGGATTTCTTACTTCACTTATACTGTCTTGCAAGACTACTCCAGGTTCTTCATATATACATGCCATATCTTCTCCTGAGATCTTTGGTGATATGTCTATTAGTCTTGACTTTGGTATCTCAAAACTTCTTGCAAGCTTGGTGTTACATATGGTAGCACTCTGGGGCTTAAGTACAACTTTCTGGGAAGTTCTTAATATTGAAGAAATATGTACATCTTCCTCTAATTGTATATAGGTGTTACCTATACGCATACATGCCAAGTCAAAGTACATTCTGACACCATTTTGTTTTAGCCAATCTAACCCTAAAATACAACTTCTGTTCATGCCGTCAACAATATAGAATTTATGACCTAAGGTCAAGTCTCTGATTTTAAATGTCATTTCCGCGGAACCTATCACATGAAGGGGTGTAGCACCAGCTGTTTGTAACTGCATGCTTTCTTTTCTTAACCTGGGTCGTTTTGCTAATGTCCTAAATATCCTATTGCTAATAAGGGAAACCTCTGCTCCTGAGTCTAAGAGAGCCCTAATCTTTTGATTACCCATTTTCATCACTGTCGTGCTGGGGTTGCCTGATATTTCTATTTTTTTAGACTCTCGTCTCCTACCTCTTGGTACCCTCTCTCCATCGGTTTCCGTATGAAGAGAGGTTTTTAGTTTAAATGTTTGTTTCTATTGTTACTCCCACCATCGTTAAGTCTTGGACAGTTTCTTCTATAATGACCTGACTCATTACATTGCCAGCATATAACATCTGGGGCCCTATATGGGCTGTTGTGTCCTAACGCCTGTACTTGTGGGCTTCTGGGGGGTTGCACGAAATTCTTTGCCTGTGACCCATTTTTATTTCCCTGTCCAGTAGAACTATATCTATGGTTGTCTGAGTAGCGGTGTCGTGGGGACCTATCATGGGTTGTTGTCTTGTACTATTTCTATGCCTGTCTTGTACAAGTGAGCGCCCAAAATTGGCTTGTTTACATTGATAACACTGTTTTGGTCGAGTATGGTCAACTTCCATGGGTACTATGTGTCTGGTGTCTGTATCCCAGTCTTTGTCAAAGGTTGTGTTCATAGCCGGCTGTGGGGCTCCCGTGGGGCTACTAAACCCAATATTTTCTTCCTTTCTCAAATTAAATCTTTTTCTTAGGTTTTGTTCTCTCATTGCCACCCTTACTGCGTCTTCTAATGTGTTGGGGTCCTCCCTCATAACCTTCATCTTGAGATAATCATAAGCTAGCCCATCACAAAACGCGTTCACTAGCTGTTGTTGCACTATTGCTTTGTCAGCTTCCCTAGCATTGGGATATGCATCCTCGGCCACCTGTAGGAGCCCTTCAGAATATATTTGTACGCTTTCGTTGTCTTTTTGCCTGGTCTTTCTCAGCAGAGCCATGGCCTGCTGTGAGTCCGTTATTTCTGCGAATCTCTGTCTTAACAGTTTCTTGAGATCTTCCCAAGAGAGATCTCCTACATTCTCTACTGAGTCGATATATCGCTTAATGAAATCACCAACTGAGCCTGTGCTCGTTTGGTAGGCAATATTGGGGATAGTGTCATTTTCTAACCCTACTAACTTTGCATATTTTTCTATTTCTTTTATCCATGTTTTAAACTTACTGGGGTCGCCCTCAAACGTCTTCACTATTTGAAATACTCCTTGGGCCGTCATTGCGGCCGACAAATTTTTAAATTGAGAAGCCATGTCCCTGAACAAGGCTTCACCACTGTCCTGAGTCTCTCCCTGCCCTAACGAAGCCTGAGATTGGGAAGGTACCGTTAAATTAGCCATTCTATCCGATATTTGATTTATCGCGTCTTCTGATACCAACGATACCATAATGTAACTAAAACAACAATATATAAATTTATAAACCTTACACCCAAAATCTAACCTTTAAATGGTCAGTGACTAGAGGTACAATAAATGGAGAAGAGAAATTCGCTTACCTCAGTAGTTGTCTTCCCTTTTTCCTCCTTCTTATCCAAGTCCTTTCTTCTTTTGACCACTGACCTTGAGGGTCAGCAATCAATCCTGGTCACGGCACCAAATCAACAATTGTAACCCTCTCGAAACGTTCGAGAGACACAATTGAAGGACTACTGAAGGTGAAGAAAAACGCCTTTTATTTCCGATAAGCTTACAAAACTCTCTCGCTCCCGTACCTGCCCTGGTCCCAGGCCTCGTGACACCAGTCCGTCCAATACGCTGTCTAGTGACCGGAGTGAGGAACGATCTTGTCCCCTCCTATTTATGTCTAATGCCTACGTGACTGTCAAATTTGATGGGTGATCCCGGTTGACCAAGGCTGTCAAACTATTACTAATTTTGAATTGAATCCCAGACATTCTGGAGCCAAAACAGTCGAAAACAAATACAAAGCCTTCAATTCGGCCACACACGCCAATGTCCGGTCTCCCAGTGTAAACAAAAGACTTTCAAAAATTACGTCACATAAACATTTGTCAGCGTTTTAGGTATTAACTATTGCGCAGTTTGTGCACCTGCCTCAGCAGCAGCAGTACAGCGTAGTAAAGTGACCTTAATATATGTCCCCCACAGAACAATGACTGTGTGTCAGAACATATAACTAAAACAGATAATTCTGCTTAATAATTAAATATTATAAACATCAACTCAGTAATAGAACCAAAACAGATAATACTGCCTAATATCTAAAGCAAGAGCAGATAACCTTGCATAGGGTTACAGTACTAAATATCCTTTATCATGAACTTGATCAAAATTGCTGTGGACCTACGTAATAAACAGCTGTTTAATATTGATGTTTTTGTCTTATCTTATCAAACAACCTGATTACTTCAGTAGAAAATCGCAAATAGCCCATGCATACAGGTGTGATTCCCTCTATTTTTATTTCTTCACTAAATCAAAGATCATTCCTATGTATCGCGTTTCGTTAACAAACTTAATTTCATTTTCACCTAAGTATATTTCTTGATATTTCTCATTTCTCGAAAAGGACATGGCTACTGTTTTGTCTTTTGAAATTTTAAACCTCCATTGGTCATCCCATTCCTGGTTAGCATCTAATGTGTTTTGTATTACAATGTCAAATGTTTGTGTCGTCCGAAAACTGACCTACGTTAGCTATTTTTATCTTTTTTTTATACTTTTTTCTTTAAAAAAGAGGTGCAATTTATTGATATATATACTGCAAAGTGTTGGTGATATAACACTACCTCGGGGGACGCCTTTGTCTAGTGTAAATTCATCCGATTTAGTGTTGTTAACTCGTACTTGAATTTTATAATCTTGCAGGAAGTGCATAACGAGTCCTAACATGTTTCCGGTTATTCCTACTTTTTCAAGTGATAGTAATAGACCCTTGTGTCAAATTACGTCATTAGCTTTTTCTCAAGGGGGACATCTACAGTGTGAATCTTAAATCTTAAATTTTGCATAAGTGTGATGTTAAGGAAATAGGTCTGTATGACGCCGGATTTTTACTGTCTTTACCGGATTTTAGAAATGGAATTACTATAGCTTTATTCCATGTTTTAAAGTATGAACCGGAGGTCAACATTTTATTTATCGGATCTATGATTAATTTGTTTACTTTTGTTGTGCATTTTGAAGTATTGTGTGTAACAGTATATCAACACCAGAAGTGTTCATCTTTGATTTGAGTCCCTGAAAATATTCGTCTAATGTTTATCAATATGACTTATCTACTTATATATATATATATACTGATTCTTAGTGTTAATATGCTAAACAAGTTTCACATATTTAGCTGTTCCTATAAAGGAAAAGTAAACATTTTATTGAAGTTGGAGTTGGTTATTTACTCAAATAATGAACCATTGAAATATTGAATATATCAGTATATGTTCGTCATACTTGCCCACAGTAATACAAGGTGGCAAATACAACTTTAAGCAGGTTTAATGTCATTTCAGGAAGTGATGGATGTTCTTTGCTGATTTGTTTTTAAAAAAATGCATAACAACGTTGAAGTGACCTTCATTAAGCAGGAAAGCGTGGAGATAATCAATGTTTGTATCAACATCTCAAATTCAAGATGGACTTCTGTATGATTCAACAAATGCCAGTCCCACAGCACTTGGAACACGAAGAAAAATTCAAGTGGACAGATGTGGTGTCAGCGTTCGATTTCTTGTTCTTTCTGATCACAGATGCACTTTGTACCAACATTATGTTGACAAGTGACTATGCACTCGGCAATGAATTTAAAACTACATTACAGTGTTATATGTAATTATATGAAAGTATTTGGGTCGGTTTCCTATTTCTCCGAAGCCTCCTGGAACGACATAACAAGGTTACTAGAGCTGCCTGTGGTGCTATCACTTCTAAGTGATACAGCTTATCATTTAGGCCACTGGCCATAAACTCAGCAACACCATGTGTACGTTTAACTTAAGAACAACTGATTTTTATTACCTCCTTATTCGAGTGTATAAGTAAGGGGACGTAATGTAATCACGACCAACACTCCAAGTCTGTATGGTTACACACCACTATCATTACATCTCCCTTCCTTAAAAAGAAGTAATTTTAACTTTAAATTTAACTGAATTACCGGTTCAAAATTATTCTTGATGCTGTTTCCCAAGCAAAATAAAATGACTGTTTCTAAAATTGTATAAAGCAACTTTTAGAAAACGATAGACTTCTTAACCAGTTCTGTTTCGAAACACCGACTAAATTACACTACATCTCTTCAATGAGACGATTTGGCCTTATAACAGTTCTATTCGATTTTGTCACCATAGTTGGTTCATCACACTTAACTGGGGTTCCAATGTTACCATCATCATCAAATTCAGTCTCTGGACGAAACACATTATTACCATCGGTATTAGGTATTGTTACCGTTTCACGTTCCACAGATTTCAGAATGTCTTTTCGATTTCGGCGATATGTGTTTCCAGCATCAGTTTCGACCAGTGTGACCTCGGGGATACTTCCTCACGGACTACATCCTTTGTCGACCATGTACTATCACGACTGTCACGGATCCTCATAGTGTTCCCGCGATCCAAGGGGGGTAACTCGCGAACATTTTTGTCATAATAGAACTTTTGCCTTACTTTATCTGCAAACATTTCCGTTCTAAACTGTTCTGACGACTGTGACTTGACCAACAGTTGACTGTCAACAATCGGCAGATTTGACCTGGCTTTTCTCCCATGGAGAAGTTTATACGGTGATTTTCCATGCTTTTATGGTGTAGTTCTGTACACCAATAAGCTCATGTAGAAAACACTTCTATCCTCTCTCGATTTCTTGAGAAAACTTTTCACAATGCCCACACTTTTCGCAGCCAGTCCATTTGACAGTGGGAAGTTGGGACTGGATGTAGTATGCTTGAAATCATAATTCCTCGCAAACTCTCGAAACTCAGTTTACGTAAACTGGGGACCGTTGTCATTTTGACTTCTTTGGGGACTCACTGACCAGTAAACGTGTATTTCATGGCCTTAACAACCGACAAAGCATTCAAGCTTTGTAAGGGACACACTTCTGGATAGTTTGAATAACAGTCACATATCACCAGAAAATTGTCACCTTGAAGCGTACAAATATCAACGCCGACCTTTCCCCAAGGATACTCCACCACAGGATGAGGGTTTAAAGGCTCTGTTGCCTGTTTTGACCGGTATTTCGAACACGTTGAGCATATCTGCACCATTTCCTCAATATTGTGCATTACGAAGTCTACGTAAGCATCAACTTCCACCTCACCAGAACGATCCTGCAGAGTTTTTGTCGACTGACTCGTACGCGCGCGACAAAGCATCTGAAGTATACAGTAAAACACGTTTATAACGAACGAACACGCTTACAACGAATTAATGTCTATAACGTAGCAGCTTTTGGGTCCGCTCTGGTGAATATCAGTGCTAATTAAGAACCATATAACGTAGTGGCCTCGGGCAGTCGTCACACCTGAGTGAAGTCAGCCGTGTGTCCTGTATTGACACCCGCGTCCAGGTAAGTTTCCATTACGTACAGGTAAGATTGACGAATAAAGTGAGTTGTTGTTATACGTACCTGCGTACTATTGTTTTTTGAGTTTTGAGTTACTGAACTGATTTGATACTGATTCCTCAGTAAAGTGGTCTTAGTAGACAGATCTGGTATGTAACGACTCTAATAGTTTATCATTCCTAAGAACCGTTGAACATCTTTCTTACACTCGGATGCTTTGAAGCTTTGGATTGCTCGGAATTTCATTGGGTCTGGTTTCATTCATTTTGCAGACACGACATCTCCTATGAACGTTAATGAATGTACACCACAGACACATTTCTCCTTGTTGAGTTTAAGATTTGACTCTCGGGTAGCCTCTAGGACTTTGCGTAGTCTCTGCTTGTGCTCTTCCAGAGTACTTCCCCATATGATGATATCATCCATGATCGATGAAGCTCCTTCGACGTGCTCAAATATCATATGGATTGCCTTGTGGTATACCTCTGGAGCTGAGGATATTCCGAATGGTAACCGTAGAAACCTACACCTGCCGAATGGTGTATTAATACAGGTTAGCTTTGATGAGTCAGAATCCCATTTCATTTGCCAGAATCCGGATGAAGCGTCGAGCTTACTGAAATATTTCGCATTTTTGAACTTTGACACAATTTCTTCTCTGGTTGGAAGCTTATAATGTTCTCTTAATATTGCGCGATTCATGTCCCTGGGGTCAAGACATATACGCTGTTGACCGTTTTTCTTCTCGACGACAATTAGAGATGATCCAGGGTGTAGGATCATTCTCCTTACACCTGACCTCCAGTTGCTCCATACCTTCAAGCTCTGCCTTAACCCTGTCCTGAATGGCAAATGGGACCTTGCGACATGGGTGTACCACTGGTGCAACTGATGAATTGACTTGAATACTGTACTATCCTGGTAGACATCCGAGCCCTTCAAATACATCAGAAAACTTCTGTACAATACTTTCTGCTGACTGTGCAGGTTTGTCAATGATTTACACGCGCTTAACATAAGCAACTTCCCTGCCTCGACATCCGCTTCCTGCGCCTCATTGTTCATCCTACAAGGTTCAATCCCAACATCGCTTCCTGATGACTGGAATCTTTGACTTTGCAGTCACCGATAAAATTCCCAATCAGTACTCGCTCTATAAACAAGTTCAGCTTGAAGTTCCATATATGTTATGTCAGGAAAACTAACATGAATATTTTCGGTTTATAGACATTCAACCAAAAATCAAAGTGTTGAAGTTTAATATCCATAGTAATGTTATAATATGTGTTAATGAAATGCATTGGTTTCGAATCATGTTATCCATTTTGTTTGTACGAAAACGGAAAAATATTCAAATCATGTCTACCATTAAAAAAAGATCAACAAACTTGTCAACAGAATCATAATTCAAATACAAATTTGATGAAACTAGGGTAAACTGTTACCAGAAGTGACGTTTACAAGGACACCCCTGATATAGTAATTGAGTAAAGATTAAGACTAGGTCTTAGGAAAGGGTAATCGTTTTCCGCTGCCTTGATGGCATCATTCATGCAAATCCTTTATCTTGTCCAAAAAAGGAAAGGTTGTACTATTTCACTGCTCCTGCAGTGTTTTTCTGTCATTTCGAGGTTGCGTACATATAAAAACATTAATGGTTCACGTTTTATTTTTGCTTAAACCCGGCACAGCATAAAAGTACATTTGATCAAAATAACATTGCATTGCTGAAGGAATGAGATCCATTATCTAATAACAATAGTGAAATGGTCCCTATTTCAATGGATTTAAATTGAGTAATATATTAGCAAAATAAATATTTGCATGGATACCATTGAAAACTTTAAAGTAAAATAGATATTTTCCCGTAAAGTATAGCCGCCTTTTGCTTCATCGGAAACACCCAATTTTGGTCAATCAAATTAAATTATATCAAGCTTCTAAACGAAATATTTAGCAACAATGGGTTGGTTTGATTAGGATTCATTTTGTTAATCTTCCTTTCAGTAACAATAGCTAATTTGTCATCTAGATGAATGAGTAAGGTTGTGTGTATCTTTGATTTACCCTCCTTGTGATAGTGCTTAACTGATGCCGGCTGTTTTTGTTCTACCTTACTGAAGTACAGTATAATATCGAATGCCCATGCATGGCATCCCAGCCTGCCACATTTTTCCGATAAAACACTAACCATCCGTTACACTACAACAAGAATAGGCGAAAAGCAGGAGGTACTCACTACCACCGTTTGTGCGTTGACAAATGGACCAAAAGTCAAACCTTCCTCATAAGAGTGAACGATCCATAAACGTTTTTGTTACTATGTAAAACAAGACATTATTGTTGAAACATTCTGGTTACCGAACAAATGTTTTGAACTGTCATTATCAAATACATAAACATTTGACTACCTAAGAAAGACTTTCTTGGGTAGAGAATGAAATATTGATTTTTCAAATAGCATTCTGTCCACTATCATTTGTCCTTTCAAATAGCTTGTCGGCTCAGTTGTATTTCGTTCAGACGTGGTACAAATTATTTGTTTTAGTTTAACTTAACACGAATAACTGTCACGATTGATATACAAATGCTAACTGAACCTTTTCTGATTGGTCGATATTTTCTTCTTATTATTGAATAGATTTATATTTTCAAAACGTAATAAAAATGTGTAAGGTTGGAAGTAACTGGAAGAATAAATGAACTATGATACATTATTTATCAGTAGTTATTGACTATATGGGGATCATAAAATTATAATAAATAAATTAACTATGCAAAAAGCAGCAATATCTCTTTCATCTATTATGCATTAGAGAGTGTAGTTTTCCAGCGGCGCTCTGATCGTATAGCCCTGGTCTGCGATTGGTCAGGTGTAATCGGTACGATTTTAACTATTGTGATGACAGGTGGATATTGTTGCGTGCTGCAAAATCAACAAACAAAATATCGACGATAGAAGTTAAAATGCGATTAAAAATGAGTGACGAATAATGACAAAAATTATCCATCCCTCTCCGCCTTACATCAGGACAAGGGTCTATGTGTTTTGTTCAAGAATCTATATATGATTACATACGGTGGTAAATAATTGCAAATACAGAGTGTAAATATGGTCTTCTGATATCGTAATAACTAGCAAAAATAGATGTAGTCTTCAAAACCATATCTTACTATCGGAAACTATACTATTTGTATACTTTTATTAAGGTGATAATTTCTTAAATAAACAGTCACTTATTCAAATATACTTCGTGAACTTCTAACAAACCTATATATGCTGCACTATCCACCAGGTTGCCAAGCAGTAACATCAATATATTTTTAAAAACGCTCAATAGTCCATTGCATAATGACCTTTATGTATACATATAAATATTATATACATAGTACATTGTTTATGTACGTGTTGACAATGCTTGCTTACACAATGAAATACACTAAATGGTGGTCGGCATTACCCCTTGGAGTCCTATATAGCATAAAAACATCATAACTTAACGACACTTGTATTACCATGTTTCTGTTTAGAAGGACGGTTTGCTAGTTCTTCATGTTTTAAAGAACAATAGTCATAGGTTTACACGCATTGAAGTCGGAACAAAACAAATTTTGTCGTTATTATGAAGATAATTATTCAAAACAAACAACACAATGTGAACATGTCTACGATAACAAGGTAATGTCCTGTATTATTTTCACTGCTGAGCATTAAGGATTTAAACAAACGGCAGTACTGTGTCAGCCATACCATAAGTTTTCGTGTTTAAGAGGGAAAACTGATTTGTGAGGCATTTTGGAAATCCATCATGGCCCCTTGGGATTTGTTGGCACTTACATTCATCTTGATGTTTCACACCCAAGATGTGTTTTGTCAAACCTCAGATGACGTGAAAAGTCTGCTAACGCAAATATTAACGACTGACTCTTATAACAAATTTGTTCGTCCAAGCGATAACCATTCCTTACCGACGAACGTATATTGCAGTATGTTTTTAGTCAGTATAACGGACATAGATGAAGTAAAAGAGAAAATGACAACCACAGCATATCTAGAATTGGTCTGGGACGATACGTATTTTGTATGGACGCCGGGAAATTATAACGGTATTAATTACGTATATATACCTCAGAGTGAAATATGGAAACCGGATATCGCTCTTAAAAATGGTTTCACCAAAATGAAAGAGTTAGGAGATAAATTCATTTTGGCGTATGTCTACTTCGATGGAGAGGTATATTGGTACCCTTATGAAGTTTTTGAAACAAAGTGCAGTATTGATATTTCCTACTTTCCCTTCGATGAACAGATATGCGACATCAAGCTTGGAGTATGGTCAAGCACGCACCATGAAATAAGTGTACAAATGGGGGAAAGAGGTATGATTCTTGACGAATACCAGGAGAATGGAGAATGGCACATTGTGAAAACACAAGCAGAAACTTTCCTCAATGACGTTGGTGAATCACAAGTTGTGTTTAAAATTCATGTTAAGAGGAAACCGGAGTACCACCTTTACAATATGGTACTTCCAGTGATCCTTCTCTCCCTGTTAGCCGTCTTTACGTTCGTTATACCAGTTGACAGCGGGGAGAAGATGGGCTTTTGTATGACCATGTTCTTGGCGTTTGCTGTTTTTCTGACCATCGTTGGCGCACAACTCCCTGCAAGTTCCACTCAGTCTTTACTCAGTAAATACTTAATATTTCTGGTTGTCATTGGAACTCTAATCATCATGTTTACAGCAATCGAACTTCGTATCAACTATAGAAATACCGAATCCTTCCCGATTCCGACATGGCTAAAACTTCTAGTAAAAACCAGCAGGATCATACATTGCAGACAGCCATGCTCGATATCCAGAAACAAGAAATCCACAATCGCACCATCGTCCATACAAGTTACAAAAGTGTCAACTCTAGATTCTGAAGATCCGGAACAACTTGGAAAAGACATTCCAGACCAATCACACAGCTATGAGGATTCGTCTGATAACATTGAATGGACAGATGTAGTCTCGGCGTTAGATTTTTATTTCTTTTGGCTTTTTCTAATTACAGACATACTAGGTACTATTATCATGCTGGCAAGTGGCTATGCACTCAGCAAAAAGTAATTAACTCGCGAAGACGAACGCAAAGTTAAGTAGAAATGTGATTTAATTAACGCTTTATCTCGTACTTTTCCTTACCCACCCTACCTAACCCTAACTACAGAAGACTAATTGGGATAAATTGTTTGGACAGAAATATATGTTTACAAATGCAAAAGGTAGCAGGTAAATAGTTTTTATACATACTCTACATACATCACTATTAACATTACCTATATCCAGCATGTTCATAATACTTGTGTTTTAAGGAGAGATAAAAGAAAATTTCTACAATAGCTCACCATGATTAATAAAACATCTTCTTTATAAAGTATCTTAGCGATGTGAGTACAAGATGATAACAAATTGTACAAAAACACATGTTTAGAGTAAGATATAGTAAGGCCAAATAATGGATTGAACTAAATTATACAGCTGTATACTAGTCAGTTGTATATATGTATTGTTTAATGACAATGTAATAATTTCTTATACATTGTATTATTATTGTAATTAATTAACATATGAGATTGTGAATTAATCTATGTTGCTGTAGCAATGATTTTGCTTGTTTCTGAACACTGTGAATTGTACTAAATATTGCAGCATGCAATTCACTTCGTTTATGTATTGTACTATGTAATCGATATCTCGCCGTATCATTGATTTTTCTTTGAAGTCGATATACTGATTAAGTCATTGATTTTTTTACACAATGTAATCGATATTGCGTCCTGTCATTTTGTTATTTCTGTGTTATCGATATTGCGCAACTTAAATGATTTTTGTACTACATATGTATGTAATCGATATCGCGTCATATCATTGATTTTTTAACAATGTTATCGACATTGCGCAATATCTTTGATCACCGTTTTGATTTTTTTTGTTTTTGAACTGAATTGCACATCAGTCTATAAATATTTTTTTTATATATGTATATTTTTTCAATGGGTTCAAGTTTTTGCTATTTTCGTGACTGAAATAGAATGTCGAAAGTAATATCGTTTAAAACATTAATAAATAAATGTTACTGTGATCCTTGTACAACAAACTTATTTCAATATACATAATAATGTGACGAGGGACATGATCCGTAACAACAAGTACATCAATAGTGTAACGCTTATTTCGACAGGCCTTCCGTTTCAGTAATAATAGTCACTGTGTAATTATATTGAGTCATGAGAACCTTACCCCGTTTTCTTACATTGTATTTTTGTAAGTATTCCATAATAATGTGTATATTGTTGTTTTCGATTTCTTTCAAATATTTGAAAATTTTTAAAGTAGTGATAGAAAATTTCACTTTATCTATAGTTTTGTCAGTGAATTTAAATGTTTGCCATTTGCCTGTCATTTGAATACAATAGTTTATAATGACGTCGTAGTTATGAAACACAACGTTCCCTTTCCCCATTTAAAATTATGAATTGTAGCAATGTTTTATGCTTTATGTGTTACGGGTGTCATGGGAGACACCTGCCGCCAAGGTCAGATGTATACAGGTGTCCTGGGAGACACCAAAACCTGGGCTCATTTCAATATTGGCTTCAAGGACTGAGGAACACAAAAACGTAATAATTAGATATAGCCATGGGACAGCATATCAAATATGTTCTTTTAAATGTCCTCTTAAACGATTAATAAAAAGAAAAACACTAGTAGAATACTCATTGGATCGATAATTGTTATGATCAGGATTTACGTGGCGGTTGTCGTCTATGAAACAGCAGATGCTTAACCTTGCAGACAACCTTGGCCTTTATCATGTGTTTTGTTGTATTTTTTTTGCACCAGTTTTACTAAACATTGAATAAGGATTAGGGTTATGTTCACATGTTAGTATTTTCTTGCTGCATTCTATCGACATGACATTACATTATGAATTGCAAAGTTGACGCAATCAAATGGCACAATACCATGAAATGAAAACGCGTTTGAAATCATATATAGATGTATACAAACATATATAAGTATCGGCCTGCCGAATGCAGTTTATTTCATTTTCGACAACATTTCGGAGCAGTTCACGAGGCGATTACTGTACTCATATATAATTATAAAAGTGTCATGCATTGTATTTGCGACGGTGTTGTCGACAATGCCCTTTAAATAATGGGTAAACCGTTATGTGACTAAAACAGACTTATATATACATTGCTGTCAAAAGTAACAAAAAGATAATAATATTGCCATAGTATACAAACACATTACAAGACAAATGTTAATTGCCTCCTGATAATCAATGCAATTAGAAGTGACGTACCTGCCACAGTGTTGTTCGTGACGCATTGCGTTTAAAAACATCTTTTAAAACTTAAAGTCCTTGGACTTTCATAAGATAACTGATATAATAACAGCCATCTTAAAAGTCTTCTTAATTGGGAAATAGTGGTATTGTATGCTATCAACTTTCATGAAATATGATCAGCGCTTTATTGTAAGACATTTTACTATTTAAAAATCGGAATAAATGTCAAATTGTCAAAAAGCTTCGTTTGCTTACTTAAGAACTTTCGTTCCAGTTGTACTGAGCTCATAAAATGTTTTCAATAGGTAAAAACAATTAACGATTTCAGAAATTGGAAGGTTCTATTAACCTAATAATTCCCATAACCGCTAATTTGAATTCAAACAAATAAAAAAAAAAAAGAGTAATCAATAAGCTATGTGCTTGTCATTCTGTATGCTCTAAGGATGATGTCGAGTACATGAAATAATTCAGTTCACTGGTATGTTCAGTCTTCGGTGTTTTTGAAAGCAAAAATGATGCGTTATTTCTGTGAGTTACTATGTATTTGAACTTGTTTTCTGTCAAAATATATGTATTTCTATAACATTCAAGGATAGATGTGTAAGATATTGAACCCGACGCAGCGACAAAAAGTATCATTCGATATTCGAACTCTTTGATGTTAATCTAATCAATGAAGACCACCAATTTGTAACATTTGCACAGAGGAGTATGAAATGGTATGATTGAAAATGAATATTGAGAAAAACTTTGACGATTATGGCTTATAGTATTACAACTTTCTGGATTAATTTATTTGTCTAAGCTTGAAATTCATTACATCAACACGGTAATTGCTCAATCCCTAAATCATTTCATGCTACAAATACGACAGAAATCATAACAATTCTATGGAGTATTATACAAATGTTTATCGATCAAAGGAGAAAAACACAGTGGTTGGTATTGGTACTACTGAAATCATTCGGATATAATAGGATTTTAATGTAAAATGATATTTCTTTCTTTTGGTTTTATGTTTGAAAATCATAACGACTGCTTTGGAAATAGTTGTGTTTAAACAACGTCTTGAAAACATTTCAGCAATACGTTTGTTTATGTAACAATTAAGTAATGTTAAGATATATGTTTTTATCTTTTCATGCCGTGCTGTTGGTCGCAGTTGCACTTATCATGAAATATCAGGTATGAAATATATCCTTGTACAATGAGAGTAAATAACGTTGGATGGTGCTGATTGTTCAACATAACTTTGGAGTCGGTGTCCATGTTTTACATGATATGTTCCTATTAGTAAACAAAGTATCATTCCAATGATGGGCAAATAAAAATATAATTGATAATCTAAACATTATGCGGCAAACAATTGTACAATTTAGCTGTTTGACGCCTATATGAGAACAAATGCTAGGACCATACTTTGTACAAATGTAAAGGGCTACATAAGGCAGACAAACTATGAATTGATCAAAATAAAGTATTGATAAATTTCAACAAATTTAGTAAATGCTCAACATCGAAATGCATATCCTAAACGGGCCTCTATTCATGTGTAAGTTGTGAGAACTTGTGTCTGACCATTTTGGTTAGTTTTGATAACTAATCTCATACGTGGTTACTGAATATTCGGATGAAGACGAATAACCAACTTTACCATCTGGCAATTTCACGCGCAGCACGATTGAAATATTAAAGATATTAAACACTCAAGTGAAATATATTTATTTTCATTGAGAAAATTATTGAATATTTGATCAATTACATTTTCACATGCAAAATAGCCAACTAACTGGCATAATTAAGGACAAATAAAGAAGGAGGGAACCGACTATGCTTTTTTATCGATACTACTATCTCATTCATTTATTCACTGAAAATATTTAAACTAAAAAAAACATTTGAAAGTATTTTTTTATGTATTCACATAAAAATGTTACTTATTTATGTCACTTATGGACAAGGAATGCAGTAAAACGTTCAGAAAGCGATTAGCTTCTAACAGATTACTATGCAACTGATAGTTGTCGTTGTGGATGACACGAATTTTTTTAATTGTCTAGCTCTACTCTCAAGACGTTCGGTTAGGGATTGGGTTTGACCTATATGATAAGATAATTTGAGTTACTGACTTGTAATGTCATTGTTTGCTGACTTCCATGGAAATGAAAGTTCACCAGGGAATAGAAGATAGTGTTGATTTTGGTGTTGATTAAACATTAGTAAGGCTAGTACATTAACAAGTGAATACCCTGATGAGCAAGGCAACACCGCTTCGATAATCAGTTCAAATATTAACAAAAGAATTATCAATTGTATACGAGTTTAAATGCCATTGATGAATGGGTGTCAAAGGTCCCGTTCTACTGTTACTTCAACGGTAATAAAGGTTAAAAACTGTAGCTAAATCGTGACGTTTTGTCAGAGAGCATTGTTATCCTACGATTGTTATTCTCCAGAATGTACGGTGTATCGTTAGCATACTGTACAGAACCCCATAAAATACATTTTCACATTAAAAAACTTAGTTTTAATTTGTGACCTTTTTTGTACTACTGGTGGTATTAATTATATTAAGTTGTGAGTGCAGGTGATGAAATGGTGTGTTTTTTGTTTACTCTCGACACCATTATATATAAAAGAAATTTTAAAAATATCCGAACAAATTTTGTTATCCGTATATATCTGAAATGGTCATTCCTTCAATGAAATTTTATTGACAAATATGTTTGCAGATGATGATTACTTTATTCCTGAAAGTCATAACTAGATTCATTTTAAAGGAATAACAAGAAAACAGAAAAAATCAAAAAGTTTGGTTGATTAAATCTAACACTAAGCACTGTAAATGTGATATGTATGATAAACAAATTCCGTATTCTGTTCTTTTAGTAAATTAGCTGGCTATTTTATATTAATACCAAGTATGAAACCGCACCTAAATTGGTCATTTTATTGCACATTGGAACTGTAGATAAATTGTCCAGGTGAGTTGGTGCTTGTCGAATATATCACTTCTTTTCTCTAGTAAAGATACGGATAATTAGGGTATAAAACTTAGGTTACACCGGAAATGGTTAACAGATCAGAGAAAATTAAAACGAAATCACAATAGCAATACTCTCATTGACATACATTGTAACAAAGAAATGCTATGTGATTGGCGATGGGTTATTTCAGTTATCAAGGTGTGTAAAGATATCAAATCACTTTGATAAAGCACTTCGTCTCAAATGAAACGCACGACAATGCCGGTACGATGTTCTGTGGCATTACTATACTAGTATATATATCAAATATTAGCAATAAATAGCAATACATTAGACAATACCAGACGGTACTAATGAAAAACACGTCATATGAATAGATCTGTGTAACAGATACATAAATAAATATATTGATTCATATACATGCCGATAGGCATACGCCATAAACAATAGCTTCAAAATACAAAAACTGACGACATTATATTCCCATTGGGTTTCACCAATTATTACATCGCGTATGCGTTCAATTGATATTAATCTCAAAGGTATAAAATTAATTTTGTGGAGCGCTATATTAGTTATTTGAATACAAAACAATAATGTATCAATACACAAAAGCATTTGATTAAAAGCATCAGTAGCAGTGAACTAAACGATGCCTTGTATATTGGGCGTTTCCTAAACACTCTTTTGTAGTTGCATTCGTTTTTCACCCCAAACGAATGAAATCACGAGAGAATCAATTGTGGTAACCGACCGTGAAATAGTGTCAAATATAACAGGTAAGCACTGAGCAGCGCGAAATTGATTATAATTCTTAATTATATTCAACTTGTAGAGCTCAAACTTGCCTGACATTATCCTGAAATGGTTCTAACTGAGGAACCACATTATTTGTATCGGTCCGAAAGCCATTAAAGCGGCGACCTTGGAAACGCATTTTAAATTTCTCAAATTCTTCTGGTGCCATCGAGATAAAAAAAAACTTGAGATGTTTATTTTCCGGCTTCATCTGAACTTGGTAGTCATAGTAACCGTTTTGTAACATCATTTCGTAATTATAAACAATGTGTACAAGGTGTCCAGAGAACATTTTTAGGATACCTACTTCAAGTAGTTCTGTTGAGACCGGTATTCATTTATTTCACTAACTGAATGTCAGAAGGTTCATGTTGTTTTCTATATATCTATAATTAAATGAGAATTCCTTTGGCTTACAGCATTCTGACAATCAAATATTCTGAAATGTAAACACTTTAATAACAAAACACACTGTTACACAAAAGACAAATGTCAGCCGGTCAACAACACAAATACAAAATTTATTTTTGCCCTTCTGTTTCATGGTGGAAAAAAAATCTCGTTCCGACACTGCTTTCAACATTTAACAACATGTAAGAAGTGATGGAAACGATACCAGCGGACCGTTAAACACCACCAAGATCAGTTAAATAAAATAAAATAAAATAATTTAATCAAATGGGACAGATTGTGGTCCTTTTGGTGATTCTTAAGAGGGACAGAAAACCTATTTGTAGTTCTTATGCATTATAGTTTTGATATAGCTGTAAAATCAAAGAAAGTGACCTCTATATAGCATATTATGTATTTCATTACCCCGATCTGTCCTCCAATTATATTATTTTCTGTCAAACATTCATGCCAGTACATAACACGTTATGATAGTATAGATACGTGTAGAGTAAATGTACATAGCTGAATTGAATTGTTTATAATTAGACGACATTGTATAGAGCTTCAGAACTCTCCTATCTAACTCTTCAGTTGAAATTAACTCATTCTATCTGTCCATTATGTAAACATTTAATAAAGATTAAGCTTAATGGTCAACTAAACATTTTGGTTGAACAATCAATACGCCAGATCCAAATTATATTCGTAATAATACATAATGCAAACGGACGAAATATTCTCGGTTGATATACTACCCTTATGTTGACAAAAACCGCAGTCTGAATCAATAACAAGAAAAATGGTTCATGGCCTCCTGTTTACGGGTTATATTTGTCGGTGACCTCCAGTTTACAGGTTATATTTGTTGGTGACCTCCAGTTTACGGGTTATATTTGTTGGTGACCTCCAGTTTACGGATTATATTTGTTGGTGACCTCCAGTTTACGGGTTATATTTTTGCTTGACCTCATGTTTACGGGTTATATTTTTGCGTGACCTCAAGTTTGCAAGTTATATTTTTGCGTGGCCTCCTGTTTTCGGGTTATATTTTGCGTGGCCTCCTGTTTTCGGGTTGTATTTGTTGGTGACCTCCAGTTTACAGGTTATATTTGTTGGTGACCTCCAGTTTACGGGTTATATTTGTTGGTGACCTCCAGTTTACGGGTTATATTTGTTGGTGACCTCAAGTTCACGGGTTATATTTTTGCCGGACCTCCAGTTTACGGGTTGTATTTGTTAGTGACCTCCAGTTTACAGGTTATATTTGTTGGTGACCTCCAGTTTACGAGTTATATTTGTTGGTGACCTCCAGTTTACGGGTTATATTTGTTCGTTACCACAACTTTACGGGTTATATTTTTGTGTGACCTCAAGTTACAGGTTATATTTGTTGGTGACATCCAGTTTACCGGTTATATTTGTTGGTGACCTCCAGTTTACGGGTTATATTTGTTGGTGACCTCCAGTTTACGGGTTATATTAGTTTGATAATTGTTATGTTTAATATACATGTATATATGTTTAGTTTTAAATCATTGATTTTCCTTAGATTTCATTTTTGCGATTTTATTAATTTATTTATCTTTTTATTTTTGTGTAGATAACATCGTAGTTAATTTGATTGTAAATGTAAAAATCACTTCTTTCTTGATCCAGGGAGAGATTAATTTACTTCTCATTTTCTAATTGACATTTCATTTAATTTGTATTTATTCGATTTTAAATTAATATTTATCACGAAATGTTCATATATGTGTGATGCACAAACAGTATGAAGTAGAACATCACACTTGATCTTAATTAAGCTGTCTTTGTTATGAAATGATGCTTCTCTGTATCCAAATTGACTGGCGAAGCACATAGTGTTATGCGAGTACGGACAGTAAAATAATATACACAGGGAAGGTTTGATTGAAAGCATGTTTACGGGTTATATTTTTGCGTGACCTCAAGTTTGCAAGTTATATTTTTGCGTGGCCTCCTGTTTTCGGGTTATATTTTGCGTGGCCTCCTGTTTTCGGGTTGTATTTGTTGGTGACCTCCAGTTTACAGGTTATATTTGTTGGTGACCTCCAGTTTACGGGTTATATTTGTTGGTGACCTCCAGTTTACGGGTTATATTTGTTGGTGACCTCAAGTTCACGGGTTATATTTTTGCCGGACCTCCAGTTTACGGGTTGTATTTGTTAGTGACCTCCAGTTTACAGGTTATATTTGTTGGTGACCTCCAGTTTACGAGTTATATTTGTTGGTGACCTCAAGTTCACGGGTTATATTTTTGCCGGACCTCCAGTTTACGGGTTGTATTTGTTAGTGACCTCCAGTTTACTGGTTATATTTGTTGGTGACCTCCAGTTTACGAGTTATATTTGTTGGTGACCTCCAGTTTACGGGTTATATTTGTTCGTTACCACAACTTTACGGGTTATATTTTTGTGTGACCTCAAGTTACAGGTTATATTTGTTGGTGACATCCAGTTTACCGGTTATATTTGTTGGTGACCTCCAGTTTACGGGTTATATTTGTTGGTGACTTCCAGTTTACGGGTTATATTAGTTTGATAATTGTTATGTTTAATATATATGTATATATGTTTAGTTTTAAATCATTAATTTTCCTTAGATTACATTTTTGCGATTTTATTAATTTATTTATCTTTTTATTTTTGTGTAGATAACATCGTAGTTAATTTGATTGTAAATGTAAAAATCACTTCTTTCTTGATCCAGGGAGAGATTAATTTACTTCTCATTTTCTAATTGACATTTCATTTAATTTGTATTTATTCGATTTTAAATTAATATTTATCACGAAATGTTCATATATGTGTGATGCACAAACAGTATGAAGTAGAACATCACACTTGATCTTAATTAAGCTGTCTTTGTTATGAAATGATGCTTCTCTGTATCCAAATTGACTGGCGAAGCACATAGTGTTATGCGAGTACGGACAGTAAAATAATATACACAGGGAAGGTTTGATTGAAAGCAAACCTAAGGATTCGCTTCGTTGTGTCCAAAGATAAAATTGGACGAATTTCAATGCAGGGACAAAAAAGAAGTGCTCTGGTTGGTCAAAACTACCAAAGGTATATCATCACTGGAAAACGTTATATCATCACTATATGGTGAACAGTAACAATTTATTGTATATCAAACTGATTAATCCCTATGCTTTTGCTGGCAAATGTATAATAGAAGCAGGTAGACAGGTTTGTCGATGATAAATAACTGGTCTTCTGAATAAAAAAATTAGACATAAGAAGATAATTCAACTGGAGTTTATAAAGATATATATAAGTATTTTGATTTTGATTAAAAAAACAAAGTTTGTTTTTGGTGTAAATGTATTGATTCAGTTGTCAATGGTGAATTGACTTTGGATTCTAGATTTATTACGTTCACGTCTGTCACCACGTGTTTTTTCTGTAACTCTAACCCTCAAAAGCCATTGTCATACCCAAATGACAAAATACAAGTTTAATCAAATTGATTCAAAATTTATTCATGTTGTCAGAAGTAGTAGCCAAACAAGATAAACAAATTCCAAAATTATTCACTGATCAATCTAAAAATACAGTGTATATTATTCAGCATAAAGTGTCATTATCAGAATAAATCTACAACATTTCCTTTCAACTTGAAGAACGCGTTATACCCAAAGTAAATGTAGATAATATTAAAGTGCAATGAATACTTCTATTAATATTTAACAGAAAGTCCGCTACTAATTTGTGTCGTTCACTAAATCTTCCAGAGATCCGAAGTCAAACTCTTCAGTTAATCTTTTTTCTTACTAAGATGTCTCTTGTTCTTAAATCCCTATGATAACCAGAACATCCAATGTTCTTAAATCGCTATGATAAGTTCTAACCAGGACATCACGTCTTCTTAAATCGCTATGATAAGTTCTAACCAGGACATCACGTCTTCTTAAATCGATCACGTCTTCTTAAATCGCTATGATAAGTTCTAACCAGGACATCACGTCTTCTTAAATCGCTATGATAAGTTCTAACCAGGACATCACGTCTTCTTAAATCGCTATGATAAGTTCTAACCAGGACATCACGTCTTCTTAAATCGCTATGATAACCAGGACATCCAGTGTTCTTAAATCCCCATGATAAGTTCTAACCAAGACATCCCATACTTTTCTCCATAGAATTTACTTTCATTTTAAGGTTAACATATATTGGCAACAGGACATAAAATGACATATAGTGTAAATTATATCTACACGCTACATAAATCAACTATTGAAAACTACTGCGATATCTAAAGACGACAATAACAAATGATCAAATGTTAGCTATACAGTATCTTAAATGTTTTCTATTGCTATTCTTACCCAGATTTAACTTATACATGATCATGACATCACGAATGGTCAATCTATATAATGTAAACCAAAATTCTGTCACAGCTTTCTTACTTGGTTTTACTATGTAATGTCTCTAATCTTGACTTCAGGTATTATGTCATTAAAACTCGATTGCATGGCCCGCATCTAATTTTAGAAAATAAGAATTACGGTCGCCTTAACGTGTCATTAAATAATACATGTGACCAATTAACTTAAAGCAACATTGAACAGAGTGGAAATTAAGAGGGGAAGTATACATTCATCACCAGGTTGTCTTGATCGATTTTATAACTCAAAATATAATTGGGATATCAATGATATCATTAGCTTCGTTCCAGTTAGACCTCCAAACGATTATTGTGTATGATTTGAAAAATCAATACACCAGTCGTCCCAGAATGGTCAATAAGACTACCTCGTCGACATATGCTGGTATATCAGTGACTGATAGATGGCTTAACTTAAACACTTCGTAAATAGTCTACTTACAGGCCAATATCTGATTGACAAGATTAATTTTATTTGTGATATGTAACAGCTATTTCAGGTTTTACTTGTGTTTCATGGTATGCATATCAACTTCATTAGCTAGGTCATTTGGCTTCACGATTTGGAATAATGACTGAATTGTTTCTTACATATAAAGTTAAAAGTATATGTCGACATTTTAAATAATGAAAACATTGACACATAACACATTCCTGTACGAGAAATATCAACTATCTAAGCTTCAAGTTTAGTATGATAAAAGTCGAAAGGCTACCGGAAAGGGGAGACTACTGGAAATGGACACATTTAATAATATAACTATATGCAGAACTGTCATTGTGATATATAAGTGATTGGTTAAATCTTAAGATTATAATTAATGGTTTAGTTAGTAATTAGAACAATTGTGTATGTCTACCTATGCTCTGTTGCTAATCAATTCATCAGAAAAAAGGCAATATGGAACGAGTGAAATTCATAGGAAATGATATCATGCAAAATCACCACAAAATCATATTGCATTTTTTAGTACATTTTTACCTGTCCATAAAGACATCCGTTATATCAAGGCCTACTCTCATAAAAGGTCATTTCTTTGGTTCCCTATGTAACAAAATTCACAGTAATTGAACCTCTGTATAAAGGCCACCTATATATTAAGGTCTCTTTTTCTGCTTCGATGAATGGCCTTTAACGACACATTTCTCTGCATTACATATCATGTTACATGCGGATTTTTAAAAAGATTTCATGTCTTACCTCATTTTTTTAGTCAACCATATTTGTCCTTCGGTACTGTTAAATGACCATTAGTGATATAGCACGGCCTCATGCAATATAAACAAAGTCATGGAATATCTGTTCATATGACATACCAATTACGAAAAACTGCCTTCTATTCAATGAGCTTACACCTTATCACATTAGCTTGCAGACAATTATTCCTCGATATTTCTACAGATTATACTAAGAAATCCCGCTTTCAAATGTTTCGAAAATTCTCGAGTAATGCAAAGAGATTCCATTCTTACAGTGACAGGTAAACGTTCTTGTCTTTAACAATCTAGAGTAAACATCATTACATATCTAACGTCATCGTGCAATAAATTATGATATATCAAGCGATACACAGAAAAGAATATGCAAACATACGAAATCAAAAGTCTACGATTCGACATGCTCCAAATATCGTTTTCTAAAACATATAGCAATGTCTTCCAAGTGCTAAAAGAAAACGAGATCCACAAGACCATACAGTCCAAAATTCAGAGCACAGCCTACGCAGAGTTCTTGAAGTAACCGCTTACAAAAATGCCAACCGTTGATACGATGTTCACTAAAAGGAAAAACCAAAAGCAGAGGAAATCGACTGCTGACGTGACATCTTGCCATGTCAATTCTGAGCTCTCTTGTGGTTCTATGAATGCTTTTTTGATGGAACGTTTAGTGATTTCGCCTTCTTCGGCCTTTTCTTTCTTTTTTTCTTTCCCGTTAGTAAGGCTTGTCTCAAACACACACGCGTCTAGATTTATTTGGTTCCTCTTGATGCAACGCAACGTCTTGCAGAAGCGAACTATATACACAGCAGATTTAGGTATAACGTGGGACCTGTCGCGGAAATGGAGTCGGAGTTCGAATATAGTAATTATTACAATTGCGGTTCCCAAACACACAAGTAATATAAGATAGGTACTCAATAAAGACATGGTAGAGCTTACCGGAAGTGACGCACTAACGATTGTTAGGAACACAGCGAATGCCAGATATACAGTCATGATGTAACCAATCTTCTCGCCACTGTCAGCAGGTAAGGCAAACACAAACACAGAAAGCAGCGACAACATGACGATAGGAAATACGACATTATAGAGAATATACTGAGGTTTTCGTTTTACTGTGAGAGAAAACGTGACGATAGCCCCGTCGACTGCCGATTCGGATGCTGCAGCTGACGTCGCTAGGAGATCCCATTCACCGTTGGATTGATACTCATTGAGCAAGATACCTTCATCACCTACCTCTACGTCTACCGCATCAAGCGGACTGGTCCAAACTCCAAATTTAATGTCGCACGTTTGTTTATCAAACGGAAAATCCGCTATGTCGATAGAACATTTCGTCTCCAATACATCAAAAGGACGCCATATGACTAAACCATCATTTAGAATTTTAGTCAACAAAAAGTCATCTCCAAGTTCCCTCAATTTTGTAAAACCATTTTCCAAAGCAATGTCTGGCTTCCAAATATCTTTCTGTGGCACGTATATAATATCAGTACCATTGTAGTCTGCCGGATCCCATTTCATGTAATCATCTATCCATTCTAACTCCAGAAATGCCGTCGATGTCATTTTCTCTTGTACCTCATCAATATCGGTAATTCCAACGAGATTTAAATTCACGTACAAAATGATTGGGTTTGATTGATCCACGGAAGGACGAACTACTTTGTTGTAGGAATTTGTGGTAAATATGTTATTAATCAGGGCCTTTACATTATCATGCGTGTATGCTTTAACTGGACACAAGAATAAAGGCAGAAAACCCCATGCGAACACCAATACACTAATATGCATCATGAACTGTTATTTCTCTTCTAAAGCGTCAATTTTAGAAATTCAATTTAAATCACACGCTATTTTTCCAATCAGTACTTGATGATATAAATAGTAAATAGTCGATGTCTTTCGTAGAAAAATATTAATTTGGCGAACGAGACTTCCACGATGTTGCCCGTCTTCAAATGAAATGATTCAATAGACCTCTCTGATTCTCTGTATAACACCTCCTGTATAATATTCGATATCAATCTACACTCATCACATGCTTGTTATAAACTTTATACTGACAGGATTTCCTTCACAACAGCTGATACTGGACCGATCACCTGAATAGTCAGGATGTACTGCTAGAACAGTTCCGAATAATTACATATTTATAAATTTATGATATATAGCTAAAAAGATAGTTTTCATAATAGCCATGTAACCAGTTCACAGCTTTACACACCAATGAAGCTCAATAAGCGTCGCAAGTGTGAAGTACCCATATGTATCAAATACATTATATATATATATATATGTTTTTCTTGATTAATTAATAATCCTACAATGATATCGACGTTTGTTACGCCTACAAAATCGATAGTCAATTCCCAAAGTGTTCTCATATCTAATTAGAAATATTCCAGGGAGAGGATCAATGATTGTTTTTTACATTAAAACTTGCGAATCGGTTCGAATAATAATACATTTTGTAAACAGTGTGCTTGTTGTTTTAACATTAAAACTTGCGGATTGGTTCCCGCAATAATACATTTTGTAAACAGTTTGCTTGTTTTTACAATAAAGCTTGCGGATTGGTTGGAACAATAATACATTTTGTAAATAGTTTTTTATTGATTTTACAATAAAGTTTGCGAATTTGTTCGAATGATAATACATATTGTAAAAAGTTTGCTTCCCCAAACATCGTAAACATAAGGATATGTTTTAGTTTTACGAAACCTCGCCTATATATCGTTTTGTTTAATCATTGACTTTAATTATTGCATGAATTACTAGCCATAATTACTTTGCTGACATCGCCACCACGACGCACAAGTAGACGTTACGGTTAAGTAACCAACCCAAATGAGGATTTATTTTAAATACCTCAGTGGATTCATTGTATTTCATCGACTATACATTCAAAGTAAATGCATATCTTTGATAAATAGAGTTCTTAGAATTAGTAGAATTGCATGACGTTCACGACTACTCAGTGTGATACACCTCATTTCATATCAGGATTCACATACATAATAAAAATATATTAACAACCTATTTCGGATCTTTCTGACCGCCCACGTTTTAGTGCTTAATCTATTTTGGACTGTGAAATGATATGAAGAAAAATGTGTACTCGGATTATGGTATCGCCGGCTGCGTGACAGATTCATCGTGATTTGTCTATTTAGATTGATCGTGAATTATTGTTATACACATGTTGTCGGGTCCTCCCAGTAATTAAATGGTATAAATGTGACTGTTAAAAGTGAAAAATAAACTTGAAATAATGCAAAAACTGAATGAACAAATCCACCGCTGGCTGTCCCTTAGTTGGTTTCGTTGTTGTATATCTTGTTCTCATTTAAGAACCCGACATTACTTACTTGGATTGACCAAGGTGTACATAGTGTTGTCAATGGAGCAGAAGACACTTACCCTTCCGAAACACAATGTCTTATTCCCTCCTTTTTCAGAAGGCTCCGAGTAATTCTTTATTTTGCGCAGATTTTGCTATGATTGTATTGAATCTTGGCGTGGATGATGCTGATGTTGACATGTTGGTATTTCCTTGTTGTTTTTGCTGCACCCTGTGTAAAGTTTACTGTTCGCCGTTTATTATCATATATATTTCATTCATATGACAGACTGTATCGACATAAAATGTTCATTCACCAAATATTCAACGTTTCCTATTGATTTAAGAAGGGATAATTCTTACAATTTTCTGTAGCTCGAGAAATTTTGCAGGCATTGAAAAGTATGGAATTAAAGGCGTGTATGTTACGTTCATTGATGATTGGTGATTTTTTCTTGGTGTGTTGGGACCTGTTGTTTCGTTTCTGTCGTCTATGTTGAATACAGCATCGCGATAATATCAACATGCCAATAGGATTATAATAAAACTAGGGCAAAATATGAATAAGAGAAAGATATATTCGGAGACTCCGGGAAAAGTACAAGGAGAATAAATTTCTTGTTATTTGCAGACAAAACGTCATCATTATACCTGAAAGTGACATTAAACGACTTTCTCTATCAAACGGAACCTGTATCCAGTTTTGACTTGAAAGTCTTTCTACGATTCTGGGTCATTCGGTTGATTTGATATTGTTATTGATTAAAGCAGACACGCTTAGAACAAATAAGCATAACTTGGATAATCAAGCCCAATAGAAAATAATTTATTTTAATTACAATGGAAAACCACTTATTTTCAGCACAATGGAAAATCCTTTATTTTCAGCACAATAGAAAATCTCTTATTTTCAGCACAATAGAAAACCACTTATTTTCAGAACAATAGAAAATCACTTATTTTCAGCACAATGGAAAATCTCTTATTTTCAGCACGATGAAAAATCTCTTATTTTCAGAACAATAGAAAATCACTTATTTTCAGCACAATGGAAAATCTCTTATTTTCAGCACAATGGAAAATCTCTTATTTTCAGCACAATGGAAAATCACTTATTTTCAGCACAATAGAAAATCTCTTATTTTCAGTACAATAGAAAATCACTTATTTTCAGCACAATAGAAAATCTCTTATTTTCAGCACAATGGAAAATCTGTTATTTTCAGCACAATGGAAAATCTCTTATTTTCAGCACAATGGAAAATCTCTTATTTTCAGCACAATAGAAAACCACTTATTTTCAGCACAATGGAAAATCACTTATTTTAAGCACAATAGAAAACCACTTATTTTCAGCAGAATAGAAAATCACTTATTTTAAGCACAATAGAAAACCACTTATTTTCAGCACGATAGAAAATCTCTTATTTTCAGCACAATAGAAAACCACTTATTTTCAGCACAATGAAAAATCTCTTATTTTCAGCACAATGGAAAATCACTTATTTTCAGCACAATGGAAAATCTCTTATTTTCAGCACAATGGAAAATCACTTATTTTCAGCACAATGGAAAATCACTTATTTTCAGCACAATGGAAAATCTAAAATCTCTTATTTTCAGCACAATAGAAAATCTCTTATTTTCAGCACAATAGAAAATCTCTTATTTTCAGCACAATAGAAAACCACTTATTTTCAGCACAATGGAAAATGTCTTATTTTCAGCACAATGGAAAATCACTTATTTTCAGCACAATAGAAAATCTCTTATTTTCAGTACAATAGAAAATCACTTATTTTCAGCACAATAGAAAATCTATTATTTTCAGCACAATGGAAAATCTCTTATTTTCAGCACAATAGAAAATCACTTATTTTCAGCACAATAGAAAATCTCTTATTTTCAGCACAATAGAAAATCTCTTATTTTCAGCACAATGGAAAATCTCTTATTTTCAGCACAATAGAAAATCTCTTATTTTCAGCACAATGGAAAATCTAAAATCTCTTATTTTCAGCACAATAGAAAATCTCTTATTTTCAGCACAATAGAAAATCACTTATTTTCAGCACAATAGAAAACCACTTATTTTCAGCACAATGGAAAATCTCTTATTTTCAGCACAATGGAAAATCACTTATTTTCAGCACAATAGAAAATCTCTTATTTTCAGTACAATAGAAAATCACTTATTTTCAGCACAATAGAAAATCTATTATTTTCAGCACAATGGAAAATCTCTTATTTTCAGCACAATAGAAAATCTCTTATTTTCAGTACAATAGAAAATCTCTTATTTTCAGCACAATGTAAAATCTCTTATTTTCAGCACAATAGAAAATCACTTATTTTCAGCACAATAGAAAACCACTTATTTTCAGCACAATAGAAAATTACTTTCGTTCATTTCAGGAAAATGTAAAGATGTATCTTTAAGTGGCGATGTGAATAGTAAAGATGGCGTTGTCATTTAATATCCATGTCATGAAAATATCTTTTCCAGAATTGCACTATAATTAAACAATGTGTTGAGAATACGGAGTTATTTCTTTTTGTTTTTTCCAGACGTTTTCAGCTCATTTCTAACATATTTTAAGCTTCGATCGGCAGATTGATTCAAAAATGTTTTAAGAATAAGGAATTCCTTTCCTTAGTTTTTTTCATTACTTTGTTCTCTTTCTTTTTCTTAGGTTATCAGTTCTTTTCCAACACTTAATGAGTTTCGTCATCAAAACATATCTATCTTCTCCTATAACATTTTGACTCAACGAGGTTTGGAAAAATGTAACCCTTCTGTCTTTTCAACTTGTTTTCTGTCTTTTTTTGTCTGATATTCCTCCTGTCAACTTTCAGTGAAATTTTTCCAAACTTGAACTTTGCTATAACAAGCAACTATGATTTTTCATACATGGTAAGGAAGTTGATATTACATATCCATATTTATCCTCATTATGAAACAATGACATATCTCTCTTTTACATTAACGGGCGCAGATCGTCTCCAGTGGTACTTTTGCTCTTGTCTTTTACCTTCCATTCATTTGATGCCTCTCAATCGTAAAATGGTGTTTTATAGAAAAGATTTTTATTTTTGTCTTACGTCCTTGTTGTGGTTAAGGTGTTTTTATGGATGATGTTTTCTCTTAGTGACGAGTTTACAGTGTTGTCACATTGAAACATCAATAGCTGGACACGGAAGCGAGACGTTCTATCTTGTCACGTTATACTAACATTAGACTCATCAGTTCTCAATACTGCTTTTAGGTGAAACAAATGCATATAGCAAAATAAATTAATATTACACTAAAGGCTCTATATGTTGAAGTAGGCCAACAAACCATAGGTCAATGATGAGATAGTCAACAATAAGGTGTTAAGAAAATAGCGGAGATATAGGATCTAGCTTGAGTCCCTTAATGATTTTGGAATGTTCCCCGTGGGATAGAATGTTGGTTGCTTTGAGAGCTTTGACAAGACATGGTCAATGGTAGTTAATCATAGACAAGGTTTTTTTCGTGTTTAGCGAAATGATTCTCTCTCAATACTTTACATCAGAATATTATTTAAATTCGCAAATAAGACAATCCATCCTATCTGTTAGAGTAACACAACAAGAAACAAAATATAACAAGAAATTGTTGCTAAAATCTCAAGTCAACTTCGAGTACAAATTTAGCATTAGATTCAGTATGCCAACACTACATTAACTGGCATCACATCAGTACTTTGATTCTTAATGGAAATATTAACATCTATGAAGCCCCCAAAAGAAAACAGAAATAGTCAGAAGAAACGCCAATCTAACTAGATATGTAAAACCTGTAACAAACAGACCAATATTGAATTATTTTTCTAAGATATGCTACATTTCAAATCAATAAAAACGTGCTGTATGCTCTTGCTACATAGTCAACCTAAAACAAGCAGTTCGATTCACCATACAGTTTCTCTGCTTCGATATTGAACTGCCACTAGGAACACAAATAAAATTTAGAATAGGTTGATATTGGACATGAAAATACTTAATGAATAGCAACATCAACCAAATTGGACGTTAATTGATCGGAAAAGCAATATTCATGGGTGGTGTGTTACTGTCCTGCATGAGTTGTTAATAAAAGATCGGAAATGAAAACCAGCAGGCACATGTAAATATCTAGTACCTTTGTGTGTATCGTAATCATATCTAATCCGCCCTGTAGAGTCTGTTTTCTTTAATTGAGTTGGCACTAAGCATGATAATCGATATAATACAGTCATCAGTGACAACACAAAGGTCAAAGGCAAATTAATTATATTTTTGTTTTTAACGTTAATATCTATACATAATAAAACATGGTAAAACGTTATAGTGTAGTCATCGGTACACCAGTCTCATCACAAGCAAAAGCATAAAAAAATTTTGTTCTAACTCCATCATCAGTAAAATATCTTTAATAATCGTCCCATGTTTACCAAAGAAGTCCTTTAAAAAACTTAAATGTAGAAACAAAATGACACCATACCCTACGCAGCATATAGGGAATTTAAAATCTAGTTACATTTAAAACCTAATTAAAAAATCTACTATCGATCGTACCAAAATGATAAACATCCGATATAACTGTTGTGTTTTCACGGGAAGTATCAAACCTTGTTCATTTTCATATAAAGTTGACAGGAAAATACACAATTATTATTTGGCTTAACTGTGTCTAAATCTTGAATTGAAATATCAATATTTACCTGTGTGTCTCTTGACCTACAAATGAAGTTTTAAATGACAAAATAATATTTTACAAGAACATAAAAGTAAAGAATTAAAACGAAATGCCCGTTGCAACAAATGTAAAACCGGGCTGCACATAATTGTGTACAATTAACAATTAACCTAATAAAAGAAGCGATTTAAAGTAAGTAGCACTGTTCATTTGGAACTGTTTGTTTGCGTGCTGAACCTAGAGAAAGGCACAAAAGTAGGTCGCGCGTAGGTAGACAAGTGGCATTTCTACTGCTAAAATTAAAATGATCTTTCGTATTGTCCTTTCCTGCTCGTAATCATAGGCGAGTACGTGTCTATATAGGGGAGCACAGTAAACCAATTTCTCTTTACTCTGATCAACAAGCCTGTCTATTCTGAAGTTTAATAAGTCATATTGATGATCTCGCAAAGTAAATAAGCGTTAAGAAAAACAAAAAAAAAATTGTCATAAAATCTTATTTGTGTACGCTAACAGAACAATATACGATAATTTACAGATGATGTTTTTTAAACTATAAAGTTTAAATTGCTAATGTTAAAAATACAATAAACATATTTTATCCTAATGTATAGGACCTATAACTATAAACCCCATGGACATGTCATATAGTGATAAAGTTAAAAACAAAACAAACAAAAAAGATGTGTTTATTCTTTTTATTATCATCACGTGTTTCCGTGGTTCCATTGAAGCATTATGTACTTTCACAATATGATGTTACGAAAAGAACGCCATGTACATTGTACACATCTAACTGTTTTTATTGTATTAAATGTGGCATGCATCCTGCAACTCAGGTAGCGTTGTGATAACTAAACCAAATGAATGAGACTTATTACGGTTGTCTCTTGCAGAGAGACGTTATTGTCATATAGTCTAGTATATGAAAATTAATAAAATAAAAATTAAAAAAGAAATGAATCTTGGAATAAAATTGCCTTATTGTTTGCACAATATGAAAATATGACAATGTATGGTCGATATAATTGTAGAATATTAACGATTTAATGACACAGTGGCGTTGATGTACTATCGTACATAACAAAAATTCAAGCCGAAGAATCCTATCCCATTATTATACTAAAAGAGATATTTTGAAGACTTAAACATTTTCTCTCACCCTTACAATAGAGTGATGCCTACTACACACATAAACCCGGATGAATACCAATTTCTCCAGTTGGCTAAAATTTATGTCAACTCAGGCTCATATTATGAAACAAAATATGTTTGTTGTTTTAGTAAAGACCATCGAGGTTTGAAGTACTCCGTACCTCGATCCTTACGATTCCTTATAATACAAAATATGTTTGTTGTATTAGTAAGGGCCATTGAGGTTGGAAGCACTCCTTATCTAGATCCACATTACGATTCCTTACCATACAAATATGACACGACTAGGTAAGCTGCCAAAACACTGAACCAGGCCTAATTGTTGCTCTTAACGTAGCCGTCTGCAAATATACCAACTGTCGCGATTATGTTTGTCAGCAAGAAAAACCAGAAACAGAAAAAATCTATTGCGGCAGTCACATCCGGCCAGATCATTTCCTCGACCATCTCAGGTTCTTCGAGCACTGTCCTTATCGGAGGTTTCCCACTGTCTACTGCCGTTGCACTTTCCATTTGGTCTTCTTCATTTGAGAAACTCGACTTAAATTTCTTTGTTTTTGGATAAATCTTCTTTGACCTTACGCATCGCAGCATTTTACTTAGATAAACCATATTTTTGGCGATCCGAGGTATTTCACGAGAATTATCACGGTAGTGAATTCTGAGTTCCAATGTAGTTATGCATACTATAGCTGTACCCAAACACAGAAGTGATATAAGGTACATACTCAACAACGACATAGAAGAACTAACCGGAAGTGACGCACTTACGATTGTTAGAAAAACAGCAAATGCAAGATACACTGTCATGATGTAGCCCATCTTTTCACCACAATCGACCGGAAGAGTAAAGACAAATACAGAAAGCAATGACAACATAACGATTGGCAGAACAACGTTGTTGAGAATATATTGAGGTTTCCTCTTTACTGTAATTGAAAACGTCACAATAGCTCCATCTAATAATGACTCTGTAGATTTGGCAGATGTTGCTTGGATGTCCCACTCACCATTCGGTTGGTAAAAATCAAGTAGAATACCCCTACTCCCTAACTCGACATCAATTTCACTCAATGGACTCGTCCAAACTCCAAATTTTATATCGCACGTTTGTTTATCAAAAGGGAAATAAAGAATATCGATAGAACATTTGGTCTCAAATACATCGTATGGTCGCCACTCAACTTCCCCATCGTGTTGGATTTTTGTCAGCAAAAAGTCGTCACCAAGTTCGGTTACTTTTGTAAACCCATTATCCAATGCTATGTCTGGCTTCCATATATTTTTCTGTGGGATGTATATAGTTTCGGTGCCGTTGTAATCTGACGGCGTCCATGTCATGTATTCATCAATCCAATACAGCTCTAAAACTGCCGTGGACGTCATTTTTTCTTGTACCTCATCGATATCAGTTATTCCTACCAGATATAGATTTACATACAAAAAACATGCACGAGATTGATCCGCAGTAGGACGTACCATTTTGTTGTACGAGTTGACAGTAAAGATGTTTGTAAGCAGGCTCTTTACATTATCGTGTGTGTATGATGTAACAGGACGTTGGAGTGTAGCCAACACACAAAGTAAGAATGCCACCAAATTGCGATTCATATTGTTTTCAAATCCTACGAACTGCTATCGAACAAGAATAGTCAGATCTTCTGATGAAGGCTCCTCTGTCGCTCGGGACACAATTTAGAATTGTATCTTTTAGAGTGCGTAAATGTATACAGAATTTTTTTTATATAAATTGAATTAAAAAAATCCAGCTCTTCAGTAATCCATTCTAAATCTAAGTCAGCTGATTTATCTCATGTCAGTTCTATGTTAGAGTACATCTCCACGCTAACTAACACAAGGGGCTATTCAGCACACAGAACTTGGTGGAAAAGCCATTACACCGCCACACAATGGTAGTGAAATGTTAGCACAAGTGATTGGCTCCAATCCTTGACGAAAAAAAGCCTTCATTCTCCTCCACGTCAACAAGACTATCACTTAACTGCGTATGATATATGTTTCACGTGTCTTTTCATAACGCCGATTTTGAAATACTTGAACCAATAAACACTCCGTCTGTCGCTCAATAACGATAAGACATACTTACAACTGAACCATATAATTATTGTGGTATAGGCCAGGATCCTATTTACGGCGAGGAAGGTCTTCACAATAGCTGTTGATTTTGATATTCTAGTCACTGATCTCATTCGTAAACAGTTCATTATCCGAGGATATTTAACAAAGATTGTATTATCAAAGTTTTGGCAGTGAGGAAAAAATAAGAGCAAGGGTAGTGTTCGCATGAATAATCTTTCGTCCTGTCTACAAACCTAAACTATACAAATAATTATAACACAAAGGGTTATGTTAATGCCCTTCTAGATCAATATCAGCGGCGCAATCTTTAAAATTATAAAAAAGGAAAATATGAACATGAGACAAATTAGACATTCGTGGTACCTATATATGACTGAATTATGCTGATAAAATGTGAAAAGGCGTTTATCTTGAAAATTCTGTTCATCCTGACTGCCTATAGCTTTGCTGTGCTGCATGTTGGAGTGCGAACAAGGCAAGTGTGAACTCACATTTTTCAACCTTAAACAATAAATCACTTATCTATTGTGTAAATCAGTTCTGTGCAAAAGTTTATAATGCGTATGAAAGTGTCTTGTACAATTTATAAAAATGTTGTGTCTTATGACCCATACAAATTCATCGGCTTAGAATAAATATTTTCAAACTGGGGACTTGAAGCTAAAATCTCTTTTATCAACACGTGACAGTCCGTCCCTATTATATCGTATTTGTGGAATGAGTTTATAAAGTGACTGTAAATGCCACATATTGTAGCCACTGAATCGTGACAGGTGAATTAAAAGGGTGTTTGGTGTTTACCAATATCAAATGGATACTCCAACTGTTCGTGCGTAACTTTATACGTATGAATATAACGGACATTTTTATGAAATGAAATATAAATTACAATATTTATGAACTGTCGCCATTTATTTCGTATAAAAATGTGTCAAAAACATCAACCTCTTATTCACCTGGTCCCGTATCCATACAACCATTTTTATGATAATCACGACATCTTTTATCAACATTCGTTAAACTCTCTAAACACATGAATTAGCAGGTTAAAAGAAAAAAATATAAAGATTGAAAATAAGATAACACTTGATGTCTTTCTGTAATATTTCTCAAGTTGTTGAAAAAATATTGTTTTTGATCAAAGATTTCATCACCAAAAGTATTTGTGCCTGGACACAAAATGTGTACATAGGGTCGAGTTCGGTTCATGAAAACGATCGTACTTATTTTTTGTATTTTGTACAGGTCCACCATTTTTTCTTTTAGTCATATTTTCTCTCATCTCATCAATCTAGAGATAGAGATTGTCGTATTAATGTTAAATTAACATATCGATATTTTTTCCTCCAACATCGTTATTTATTCTCGTCATTTCGATCAAAGCAAAAACAGTAAACACAAAACGGCGATAGATAAGTGACTAGACGGAGTTTATGCTAATTCTAGGGCTGAGTACACCTGAACTCAAATTTCAAGTCTCATCTTGTATATTCTCTAACGAGTGAACAATTGTATACAATATCTGTTTTAAAATTTGATTATCATTGTAATCGGGTTGATCTAAAGTCTGTGTATATTAACACCAACACTAGAGGAACTTTAATGGAAACTCGTTTCACACCTATTGTTGATACTGGATGCGGGTAAGATACCAATTAAAGTTTTGTAGAGAATTTCAATTATATAAATAGATTTTGGAGCATTTTCTTCAGGTTGGTAATGTCAATAGAATAAAGGTTCTTTTAACACAACCAGTAGAAGATCTGAGTGTGACGTTTCGACGACTACACTGTCACCTTCATCTTATAACACAACCAGTAGAAAATTAGAGTGTGACGTTTTGATGACTACACGGTCACCTTCATCTTAAAACACAACCAGTAGAAAATTAGAGTGTGACGTTTTGATGACTACACGGTCACCTTCATCTTATAACACAACCAGTAGAAAATTAGAGTGTGACGTTTCGACGACTACACTGTCACCTTCATCTTATAACACGACCAGTAGAAAATTAGAGTGTGACGTTTCGACGACTACACTGTCACCTTCATCTTATAACACAACCAGTAGAAAATTAGAGTGTGACGTTTTGATGACTACACGGTCACCTTCATCTTATAACACAATCAGTAAAAGATCTGAGTGCGACGTTTCGATGACTACACTCTCACCTTCATCTTATAACACAACCAGTAGAAAATTAGAGTGTGACGTTTTGATGACTACACGGTCACCTTCATCTTAAAACACAACCAGTAGAAAATTAGAGTGTGACGTTTTGATGACTACACGGTCACCTTCATCTTATAACACAATCAGTAAAAGATCTGAGTGCGACGTTTCGATGACTACACTCTTACCTTCATCTTATAACACAACCAGTAGAAAATTAGAGTGTGACGTTTTGATGACTACACGGTCACCTTCATCTTATAACACAATCAATAAAAGATCTGAGTGCGACGTTTCGATGACTACACTCTCACCTTCATCTTATAACACAACATGACTACACGGTCACCTTCATCTTATAACACAATCAGTAAAAGATCTGAGTGCGACGTTTCGATGACTACACTCTCACCTTCAACTTATGTAACACAACCAGTAGAAGATTAGAGTGTGACGTTTCGATGACTACACGATCACCTTCGCCTAATAACACAATCAGTAGAAGATTTGAGTGTGATTTTCGATGACTACATGGTCACCTTCATCTTATGTAACACAACTAGTAGAAGATCTAAGAGTGACGTTTCGAATACTACATGGTCACCTTCATTTTATATAACACAACTAGTAGAAGATCTAAGAGTGACGTTTCGATGACTACACGGTCACCTTTTATAGCTTGATGGAACGTTATTAGATTGGCTCCATGCAATAACACGACGGTTCGTAATCATATACACCTATTTTCGTACCAGTTAATTGATTCTATTGTAAGTTTATATATATTTAAATATTGAACATGACGATGCTGCACAGCACCGCTGAGGTAGATATATGGGAGGATTATTTAAAGATATCGCTACACCCACTAGGATATATCCAAGTACCTCGAACGCGGCAACAACATATGCAATGTTAATTGAATTAACGACAGTAATAGGCCGGAAACCAAAATGGCCGCGAGCGATCTTTTTGTCCTTAGCTGGAACGCTCGCGGTGTGAAAAATATTCATCATTGAATTCAAATAACTATCAAATATCCATCCAAATATAGAATTAATAAAATTACTTAATGACGCAAAATTGGAAACCAGGATAGATATCAACAGAGGTAAACCTTCTCATTTTGATCTCACAGTTACCTCCCCTGAAATATCTTATATGATTGCATCATGGACCACACTCTAGGTTCTGATCATTACCCCACCTTAGCTAGATTTAATTTTAAACCAATTAGAGAAAAAAAATAAAAAATAGATAACCTCCATCCCTAAAATGGGTCGTTTATAGGGCAGCCTGGTAGACATTCCAAAATTTATCTTCAGAAATAGACACAGAAACATATCAATTATCATGGTAGACATAAAGAATACCAAAAACTTCAAGCAAACCAACAGATAGAAAACACAACCCATAAAATTCATATAAAATCGTAGAAAATAAATTTAATGGCATAAGAAATTCTGTAGATCTTTAAACAATATATCCAACACAAAAACTGTTTGAAATAAAATAAGTATTTTCAAAAAGAAAGTTGTACGTATAACCGTTCTAGAGAAGTTTTAGTAAATGATAGTTAAACAATATGAAATTAGCAATAAACTCAAAGATACAGGGAAAGAAAGTAAGTAACATTTACCTTAGATTAATACTCTCCGGCCCTTAAATCCAAACTTCATCTGAAGTCGATAACCTGCCATACACCATATTCAAACACTACCCACCAAAAGTCAACAAAGAAATTATATATCTGAATTGTAAAATCTGGACTTCTGGTTTATACCCCAAGACACGGAATAAGGTTGTAGTAATTCAAATTCTAAAACCAGACAAAGACGATAAAAGCATCTACCCTAGAAACCAAGATGAACAATCGATTAAAAAATTATATCAGTTCCAACAATCTAATTAGCAAAAATCAAAGCGGTTTCAGGATTCATAGGTCAGCTTTAGACTCATTCTTCCGAATGACATCAGAGATTGAAAACAATAGAAGTAAAAACCTTCATACTAAGACTGTCCTCCTCGACTTAGAAAAAGCTAGTGTCGTAATTTAGCACAGGGGTCTTTTAATATCACTTGAAGAAATAGGAATAACCGGAAACATGTTAGGACCCATTATACACTTTCTACAAGATCGTAAAGTTCAAGTACGAGTTAACAACACTAAGTCGGATAAATTAACACTAGACAATGGCGTCCCCCGAGGTAGTGTTTTATCACCAACACTTTTCATTATATATATATCAATAAATTGCACCTCTTTTTTTAAGAAAAAAGTACAAAAAAAGATAAAAATAGCTACCATAGGTCAGTTTTCGGATGACACAAACATTTGACATTGTAACGCAAATATTCAACCGCAAATGTCATACAAAACACATTAGACACTAACCAGGAATGTGCTGACCAATGGAGGTTTAAAATTTCAAAAGACAAAACAGTAGCCATGTCCTTTTCGAGAAAAGAGAGATGTCAAGAAATATACCTAGGTGAAAATGAAATTATGTTTGTTAAAGAAACTTAGGTATGATCATTGATAGAAAATTGAAAGAGAATCCACACATCAAAATTATAAAAAGAACGCTGCGAAAATGCACTTAACATATAAACATACGTCTCCGGAAATAAATTAGATACAAACAAACTAACCCTATTGACTCTCTATAAAGCACTCATTAGATCTTAAATGGACTGTTGTTGTCAGGTTTTCCATTCGGTCTCTGATAATGCACTAAAAATGTCAGGTATTATTTAGCGTAAAGCAATAGAAATACTTTAGTCGCTTCGAAAACCACCGCTTCAATAAGCATTTTAGCTTAAACCGACGAATTGCCATTAAAATTAAGAAGGAAAAAGGTTCATACTTCGATATTGGGCAAGAACACAAACACTTGGACCCGATATTCCACCTAATAAAATTGTTTCTGAAGTCAAAGACATTAAATACCGAGACAAACAAAAACCGCCACATAACTTTGTAACAAACCAACATCTCGTTGAACTCAATTTAGAGCAAGTTAAAATTGAAAAAAAAAAACATATTCAACTCTGCCCTGAAAATGGGACACTCCCGATATTAGTATAGAAATCTTAGGCAAAACCAACAAAAAGGAAAATCCGGCAGAAACTAGGGCAATAGCATTAGCTAGGATTGACGAGAAAAAATAACGATCATATTAAATATTTTACTGACGGATCAAACAATCCACAAACGAGTAGTGTAGGGTTAGGTATTTATTCCGGAGAAAACAACATCGCTTGTCACTCAGACTGACAGGTCAGTGCTCAAGTGATACCATTGAAATCATTGTTATAGAGTTAACACTTTGCCTTATTAACATCCACAAGTCCATAAATAGAACAGTAATTATCATAGGTATTCTCTCTTTCTTACAATCAACACAGATTAGAAAAAAACGAAGGAACTAATGTAATTAACTCCATATCTTAAAACCTAAAACAACGGGGAATTTTGGTAAATTTTGAGTATGTACAATTACTTGTTTATATACATGGAAATGAAAAGGCTGATGATCTCATCAAAATAGCTCTTCGGAAAAACACAATAGAATGTAAGGTGAAATTACAGAAAGACAGAAGTATGTTATATTATCAATCAATAAATTAATAATAAATGGTCGGAAACATGGAAAATTTTGGAAAGATCTGACAACCCAAGGTAAATTATAGATTAACCAAATACTAAATCAATAGCTTTAGGACGAAATAAATTAGACGATATCATCATCACAAGACTAAGATCAGGAACCATGAATTTAAAAAGTAACATCAGTATAATGGTCACAGATATCTCTCCAGACTGCACGCATTGTAAAACAGAAGAGACAGAAGATCATATATCTATACTGCAATATATTTGATCAGGATATTTAAATTTAAATTTAAAAGATTAAAAACCCAGTAAACATCCATCAACCAGGTATTAAGGTCACTTGAAAATGAAAGACTAATGAATAGACGGCTTGTAGAATTCCTAAGAAAAATCGACTACTTGGACAAAATATAAACGGTTAAAGTCGAAGGGAGACAACTCCCAAACATCGGAAATCTACACAACACTTAACACAACAGGTAGGATTCCCGGGATATCTAGGGGGGACTGTATCAAAGAAATTACAACTCTCATTCACTGGTGCATACTGAAATCTCATAAAGTATGTGGTGTCCTTCTTCTGTGCCTCATGCCCAGCTTTCAGATTTATGAAATAATCTGAAACAGTGCAAAAAATAAAACAGCACACAGAAGTAAGCATGCCCCTTCAAGTATGTGTTAAAACAAACGACTAAAAATGAAGAAAATACACAAACCAACTCCACATTTAAGACTCTACTTCCAGTATGGGTACAACGGACATGGCTTGGTTTACAGTCGGATTGGGGTCTTGTACCCTAGCTCTTAATATACGGAACCCTGTTTGTTCGGGCACTGGGGATGAACACTGGCTATGAGGTCTAAAACTCGAAATCTGAAATCTCACACAATTAAACTTAACACACAACCATACATACAACCCTAAACGGAACCGTACGTACAACACAACACAACACACAAACAGACATACAACACAACACACAAACATACATACAACACAACACACAAACATACATACAACACAACACAACACACAAACATACCTACAACACAACACACAAACATACCTTCACTACAACACACAAACATACCTACAACACAACACACAAACAGATCTACAACACAACACAACACACAAACATACTTACAACACAACACACAAACATACCTAAAACACAACACACAAACATACCTACAACACAACACACAAACATACCTACAACACAACACACAAACATACCTACAACACAACACACAAACATACCTACAACACAACACACAAACATACATACAATACAACACACAAACATACATACACTACAACACAACACACAAACATATATACACTACAACACAACACACAAACATACCTACAACATAACACACAAACATACCTACAACACAACACACAAACATACATACACTACAACACAACACACAAACATACATACACTACAACACAACACACAAACATACCCACACTACAACACACAAACATACCTACAACACAACACATGAACATATCTACAACACAACACAACACACAAACATACTTACAACATAACACACAAACATACCTACAACACAACACAACACACAAACATACCTACAACACAACACACAAACATACCTACAACACAACACAAACGCAACACACAAACATATATACAATACATCACAACACACAAACATACATACAATACATCACAACACACAAACATACCTACAACACAACACAACACACAAACATACCTACAACACAACGCACAAACATACAATACAACACAACGCACAAACATACATACAATACAACACAGCACACAAACATATATACAATACATCACAACACACAAACATACATACAATACAACGCAACACACAAACATACCTACAATACAGCGCAACACACAAACATACCTACAACACAACACACAAACATACCTACAACACAACACACACCATACATACAACACAACGCAACACACACCATACATACAACACAACGCAACACACACCATACATACAACACAACACACAAACACACATACAATACAACACAACACACAAACACACACATAATACAACACAACACACAAACATACATACAATACAACACACAAACACATATACAATACAACACAACACACAAACATACATAAAATACAAGACAACACGCAAATATACATACAATACAACACATAATCATACAAACGAAATAAACACTTTACAAGACATACATCATGACACCAATATGCTTAATTTCATACGTGCATGATATAATTGCCAATTGAACTTTTCTCGTATTCATACTCAAAAGCACTTGTGTTAGTTGTGATGGGGACTAGGTTAGGCTTTATCAGCAGTTTCAGCACAGTTACATGTGCACCAGGAATTTTAATCCTGAGCTGTAATGACAGAGCACCGTTATAGAAATAACCCAAAAGTACGTCGGTAAATGATCATTTTTACCACTATATGTGAAATATAGCTATCGTGAAAGTATAGAGGTCTTTTTATTTCAGTAGTGCCATAGTTTTATTTCACATATATCGCGGTATGTCTTCATATCCTTATGGCAAATTCTCCTCACTTACAAAGTGCCCAGTGAAGAGAGGGGATCACTGGTGTATGTATGGGCTATTTGAGATTTTCTACAGAAGTAATCAGGTTGTTTGATAAGTTAAGACAAAGACATCAATATTAAACAGCTGTTTATTACGTAGGTCCACAGCAATTTTGATAAAGTTCATGATAAAGGATATCTAATACGTGTACAATCACTTAGAAATTCATTTGAATAAGAGGGTCACTTCCTTATTGTTAGAAACGCGGTGAAGTACCTCCAGTCATGGAATTTGATCTCAGAAGTTTCATTAGAATCGGCCTGCTAGCAGTGCATCATCTGCATATGTTGTATATTTAAGTAATACTGTTCACAATGAATTTTTTTTTAATATTCATCTTTTTTACGCAGATCAATGTCATTTATCAACAAAATATACTTCCTGAACATAAAAGACGCCACTGCAAAGCTTTACAGACATTGGACATCATGGAATATGCTTTGCCCATGATTCGACGTATCCTCAAGGAAGATTCTGAAAAAATCCGGCAAGAATATGAGCAAGTATTCACGTCACTGAAAGGTAAATTGGAATCATTTTCTGCTATTTTCATTCATCTCCTTGTATAAAGATACTTAATTTTCATTTTTGGTTTTGTTCATGTAAAAACGGACGGAAAACATGGGCACGAAATAACTGACAGATGATGAAATTTCTTTATACCTTTCGATTGTAATTAATGTATAAAAATCAATAGTGATCGGATGGAAGAATATAGCACATTTTGATTATAAATTTCCACGTATCGATTGAATATGTATGAGTATCATACCGTTTAAATGTTGTTGTTTTTTCGCGTCCATTTAATTTTCGCTTTATTCGCTATAATTTTCTAACGCGAAAAATGAACTCGCTAAATATTCATGAAGGAACGACAAGCGAGAGATATCTCCCTTCATACAATTCTTATCGGTAAACAGTTCCATATAACGATCAAAACCTTGTCTACACAAGTTTGCCATTCAATTGACTAAGTTCAATCAACCATGACATTAAGTAACACTACCTATTTTATAAATATGTTCTCCGGCATATTGTTTTGAGACAGTTTGAAGTTCACTTCATCTCGGTGTCGAAAGACAAAAATACACGGGATCGTCCAGAATTTAGAATACTGTGCGTGTCTTAATCTGTCCTGATGAACGGAAGTGCACGTATCAAGATAATATTTTGCACTAATTTATAACAGGTGGGCTAATTTCCAGCTGAACTTAATGTTGTGTGTAACATAGAAGTTCATCGCCTTTTTACTGAAGGTGTTATTACATTCACTTGTACGGAGCCCAGGGCGTGACATCATGATGATTAGTGCATTTTTATTTATTTATTCTGAAGACTGAGTGTTCAATACTGATATTTAGTGTCTCTTCATTTTTTTTCTTTTTCTTTTAAACTTTCTTGAACACTGTATACTTCTGGGATAAAGATTATACAAAAAAGGTGGCACCACAGCAACTTTAAACCATCCCATGAGATTACACCACGGGTGTAAATTCATGATATTATGGTTTTTGCAGCTAAAGTCCTGTTCATTTAGCGGTCAGAACGATTCGTTCAAACATGCATCTATGTACTGAAAGCATATGGCTTAACTGATGATGGTGACTATTGCAAATACAGATTTTGCATTTTATTGCAATTGTCCATTATATTCGACAACAAACTTTTAGGTATGTCCACATTTCATAAACCCAGGTTTAACAGGCAAAATCAAATGGCATTCAACGTGAGGCTACGTATACTGTACCAAAAATGGAACGCTACCCAACATTTTATCTTGCAATACGGGGGGACACAACGTTGTCCGACGGAAATAGACATACATTAAAAGTTAGCTGCAGTTTGCTCTTGGTGTGGGAATAACTAACATAGGATTTGATTTGGTGTCCGAGTGTCCCTCACGGTGTAAAGCTACACCAGAGACATTTCTGCTTACGCTTTCATTGAATATGGTGTTAAGTAATCACTCCTTACGGTGTTAGGTAACACATCTAAATGTATTTTTTTCTAAAGGCTTAACATGTAAAGTAACACTTCTCAGAGACGATTTGGTGTAAAGACAGTCCCGCGCGGCCGTAAGATAACACCTCTCGGTGACGATTTGGTGTAACGTCGCTCCACACGGTGTAAGGTGACAGGTTTCAGTACTGATTTGGTGTAAAAGTCATTCCCTTGCGGTGTAAAGTAACACTTTTAAGTGAAAATTTGGTGTAATGCTGCACCCGTGTGGTGTAAGATAACATTAAAGCTATCGATTTGGTGTAAAGTCACCCCCTTACGGTGTAAGGTAACACTTTTAGGAGAGATTCTGGTGTAAAGTCACCCCCTTACGGTGTAAAGTAACACTTTTAGGTGAGATTCTGGTGTAAAGTCACCCCCTTACGGTGTAAAGTAAAAGTTTTAAGTGAGATTCTGGTGTAAAGTCACCCCCTTACGGTGTAAAGTAACACTTTTAGGTGAGATTCTGGTGTAAAGTCACCCCCTTACGGTGTAAGATAACGCATTTACACCGATTTAGGATTGAAGTAACGCCAAATGTCGGTATACTATACACTTTTCTTTGTTGTGATTTACTTTACCTCAGAAATGGTGTACCATCAATTGTAGGTGGTTTTACCTTCTGATGTCCTGTCTTCCTGCCGTTATTTAGTGATCATTCGTGTCTTTATATTGTAGGCGGGTTTCTTTTCACCTGTCCTGAAGGCTGGTTGTACCATGACGATAACTGTTACCTTTTCACAACAACAAAGACCACGTGGCAGGCTGCGAGGGTAAATTTAAAACTTTACCTAAAAAGATGTAGAAAGAATATTTGAAGATGTGTGTTGAAATACAAAAGTTCCTGGAAGTCTCCAGTCTATGAACATACCGTCTGAGAGGAGATATAACTTATACAAATATATATATCCTTGTGATGACGTGTTTTGATTACGTAATACTTTTTCACAAATTTACATTTCATACGTTATGTAAGTAATGTCAGATTTAAAAGGGTTTCTACGTGTTATGATGGCAAGTTTTCTACAAATAAAGAAAAAAATCACATTCATGTACGACAGAACTAACAGCATATCCCAAAATACACATTAACCGACATCTTGGCGACTGGGTTAAAAAGACCGGAAAGTATGACGTAAATTTAGTACTTATTTCTGGTTCAAATATCCGGAACATTCTACATCAGAATAATTGTGTACGAAATAAAATCATCTATAGTGGCTATATCACATCATATATTAGTATAACTGTTTCAAACTATCGTAATTGTCTTCAGCTAATCTTATTGTATCATCTTAATCTATAGTCGGTATATATATATATGTATATATATATGTCTTATGAGGTATTTTTAACTTATCTAAACAAGGAAAACTGCCTATCCCTGAACGCGGACCTTGCGGAGATCATAAATGAGCGAGATAGTTACTTCGTCAAATCGGAACTGCAGAGAATCTACAATCAAGGTTTGTGATCAAACATTTCTATTCCAATTTACTCAAGAGGGAGAGTAACTTTCTCTGTTTTGTTGGTGAATTGATATAGTGCTTTTAAACAAGTGTTCTTTTATCATTATAACTTTTACGGTTTTATTTATCAATATTTTTAATATGCCAACAAAATATTGATATATTTTCATTAAACGTATGCAAAATGTAACAATTATGTCAGTATTACTACTATTATACCCAATATCAACAACTGTGTCAGTATTACTACTATTATACCCAATATCAACAACTGTGTCAGTGTTATTACTATTATACCCAGAATCAACAACTGTGTCAGTGTTATTACTATTATACCCAATATCAACAACTGTGTCAGTGTTACTACTATTATACCCAATATCAACAACTGTGTCAGTATTATTACTATTATACCCAATATCAACAACTGTGTCAGTGTTATTACTATTATACCCAGAATCAACAACTGCGTCAGTGTTATTACTATTATACCCAATATCAACAACTGTGTCAGTGTTACTACTATTATACCCAATATCAACAACTGTGTCAGTGTTACTACTATTATACCCAGAATCAACAACTGTGTCAGTGTTATTACTATTATACCCAGAATCAACAACTATGTCAGTGTTATTACTATTATACCCAATATCAACAACTGTGTCAGTGTTATTACTATTATACCCAGAATCAACAACTATGTCAGTGTTATTACTATTATACCCAGAATCAACAACTATGTCAGTGTTATTACTATTATACCCAATAACAACAACTGTGTCAGTGTTATTACTATTATAACCAGAATCAACAACTGTGTCAGTGTTATTACTATTATACCCAATATCAACAACTGTGTCAGTGTTATTACTATTATACCCAGAATCAACAACTGTGTCAGTGTTATTACTATTATACCCAATATCAACAACTGTGTCAGTGTTATTACTATTATACCCAGAATCAACAACTGTGTCAGTATTACTACTATTATACCCAGAATCAACAACTGTGTCAGTGTTATTACTATTATACCCAATATCAACAACTGTGTCAGTGTTATTACTATTATACCCAGAATCAACAACTGTGTCAGTGTTATTACTATTATACCCAGAATCAACAACTGTGTCAGTGTTATTACTATTATACCCAGAATCAACAACTGTGTCAGTGTTATTACTATTATACCCAGAATCAACAACTGTGTCAGTGTTATTACTATTATACCCAGAATCAACAACTGTGTCAGTGTTATTACTATTATACCCAGAATCAACAACTGTGTCAGTGTTATTACTATTATACCCAGAATCAACAACTGTGTCAGTATTACTACTATTATACCCAGAATCAACAACTGTGTCAGTGTTATTACTATTATAACCAGAATCAACAACTGTGTCAGTGTTATTACTATTATACCCAGAATCAACAACTGTGTCAGTGTTATTACTATTATACCCAGAATCAACAACTGTGTCAGTGTTATTACTATTATACCCAGAATCAACAACTGTGTCAGTGTTATTACTATTATAACCAGAATCAACAACTGTGTCAGTGTTATTACTATTATACCCAGAATCAACAACTGTGTCAGTGTTATTACTATTATACCCAGAATCAACAACTGTGTCAGTGTTATTACTATTATACCCAATATCAACAACTGTGTCAGTGTTATTACTATTATACCCAATATCAACAACTGTGTCAGTGTTACTACTATTATACCCAATATCAACAACTGTGTCAGTGTTATTACTATTATACCCAGAATCAACAACTGTGTCAGTGTTATTACTATTATACCCAATATCAACAACTGTGTCAGTGTTATTACTATTATACCCAGAATCAACAACTATGTCAGTGTTATTACTATTATACCCAGAATCAACAACTGTGTCAGTGTTATTACTATTATACCCAGAATCAACAACTGTGTCAGTGTTATTACTATTATACCCAATATCAACAACTGTGTCAGTGTTATTACTATTATACCCAGAATCAACAACTGTGTCAGTGTTATTACTATTATACCCAGAATCAACAACTGTGTCAGTGTTATTACTATTATACCCAGAATCAACAACTGTGTCAGTGTTATTACTATTATACCCAGAATCAACAACTGTGTCAGTGTTATTACTATTATACCCAATATAAACAACTGTGTCAGTGTTGTTACTGTTGCTCCTCAGTGTGTATGCCTATGTCACCTTTGACTATTTGACAACTTTTGGTATTTGTAGAGGGCGTGCCGAAGTACAGTTTTTACAATCTAGGCGGCACGGATAAAGCAAATGAGGGAGAGTGGATCTGGATAAGGACAGGAGAGAGGATTAGATTTACAAACTGGGCTTCAGGGGAACCGAACAATGTTGGTCGACAAGAACACTACCTGACGGTAGGAGGAACACGCCATAAATGGAACGATATAAATCACTCTGGAAAATGTCGTGCAATATGTCAAAAGAGGTAAGTGGTTTGATATACTAACAAAGAAACTGATGTAATTCAAATAACTCGACCCATCGCATAATTTTATACATATGATAATGAGAAATGACGTTCACATCGACATTGTATTTAGACCATTGAAAATTATGGCGAGTGAGGTATGGAAACGTGAAGGTTTAACCGCACTGTGAAGAAAATTATCATGAAATGTCTGGGCAAATATCCGGCAAAATATCGGAGAAATGGCAGGCAAAGGGCAGGGGAATGTCACGCACGATGTCAGGCAAAATGTCAGGCAAAATGGCAGGCAAAATGTCACGCACGATTTCAGGCAAAATGTCAGGCAAAATGTCAGGCACGATGTCAGGCAAAATGTCAGGCACGATGTCGGGCAAAATGTCACGCACGATGTCAGGCAAAATGTCAGGCAAAATGTCACGCACGATGTCAGGCAAAATGTCATGCACGATGTCAGGCAAAATGGCAGGCAAAATGTCACACACGATGTCAGGCAAAATGTCACGCACGATGTCAGGCAAAATGTCACGCACGATGTCAGGCAAAATGTCACGCACTATGTCAGGCAAAATGGCAGGCAAAATGTCACGCACGATTTCAGGCAAAATGTCAGGCAAAATGTCAGGCACGATGTCAGGCAAAATGTCAGGCACGATGTCAGGCAAAATGTCAGGCACGATGTCAGGCAAAATGTCACGCACTATGTCATGCACGATGTCAGGCAAAATGGCAGGCAAAATGTCACACACGATGTCAGGCAAAATGTCACGCACGATGTCAGGCAAAATGTCACGCACGATGTCAGGCAAAATGTCACACACGATGTCAGGCAAAATGTCACGCACGATGTCAGGCAAAATGTCACGCACGATGTCAGGCAAAATGTCACGCACGATGTCAGGCAAAATGGCAGGCAAAATGTCACGCACGATGTCAGGCAAAATGGCAGGCAAAATGTCACGCACGATGTCAGGCAAAATGTCACGCACGATGTCAGACAGAATGTCACGCACAATGTCAGGCAAAATGGCAGGCAAAATGTCACGAACGATGCCAGGCAAAATGTTGATGTTCCCCGCATTGTCATAAACACCTGAAATCGTGTGTATAACGTTTCCCCGTTTTTAATTTTTTTTTCAATATTGTAGGGAAATCCACATACGTATGAGTAAGGTTACAATCCCATCTTTTTTCAAAGATAGCACTTCGTGTTTTGTAACACCAGACGATATGTACTAGTTATAAATTGCTTTATGCCAGACTGTTCTACCAACGGGTGGTCAATGTGGCGACTGTTTGTTTAGAATCAATGTTCTAACTAATCATTAAGCTTTAGTCCATTATCGTTACACTGGAATCCAACAATGGTGTTTTTGTTGTTCCCAATCCTTTCACTTCATTTCGTGTAAAGAAGTCACCAAAACGTTAAGATTGTAACACGACGTTGTAAATGAAAATATTAAGAAAAAACAGAATCATTCTGTCATGATCTAAAACACGTCCTCCTTATCTTACTTATGTATTCAAATGTTATATTTTTCAGCGTCGGTCTGCGATCAGTTCCTTGAAGAGGAAGGTAGAAACAGTTACCAGAAAAGGGACGGGCCATACCATCAACATTTCCCAACTCATTTCTATATAGAACAAATTGATGCAATAATTGTGTATCAACATGGTCAAAACCATCTAATGTGTTGTAGAAGAGGTCTACAGATGGTGGTATGTTATAGCAAATACATCGTTCAAGCATAAGTAATTAAAGACAATACAAGAAAGTAGACAGTATTATCAACGGAGACAGGTGAATCAGCTAAAGCATGCGGAATCGAATTCATAGATAAACATATGTAATGTAGCAAGTTTAAGGCTAGACATATATAATGTAGCAAGTGTATGGCTAGACATATATAATGTAGCAAGTGTAAGGCTAGACATATATAATGGAGGAAGTGTAAGGCTAGACATATATAATGTAGGAAGTGTATGGCTAGACATATATAATGTAGCAAGTGTAAGGCTAGACATATATAATGGAGGAAGTGTAAGGCTAGACATATATAATGTAGCAAATGTAAGGCTAGACATATATAATGTAGCAAGTGTAAGGCTAGACATATATAATGGAGGAAGTGTAAGGCTAAACATATACAATGTAGCAAGTGTATGGCTAGACATATATAATGTAGCAAGTGTAAGGCTAGACATATATAATGTAGCAAGTGTAAGGCTAAACATATACAATGTAGCAAATGTAAGGCTAGACATATATAATGTAGCAAATGTAAGGCTAGACATATATAATGTAGCAAGTGTAAGGCTAGACATATATAATGTAGCAAGTGTAAGGCTAGACATATATAATGTAGCAAATATATTTTGTATTCCATACTTAATTGACAAAATCGAAATATGTAATAAACGTAATAAAATTCACATTTTGAAAATACAAACAGCGTCATCAACACCATCACCAACCCCCAAAACAACACTTCAACAAGACAAACAACGTCATCAACACCATCACCAACCACCCAAACAACACTTCAACAAGACAAACAACGTCATCAACACCATCACCAACCACTTCAACAACACTTCAACAAGCAAAAACAGCGCATCTTCACCAACACTTAAACAACACAATCAGCGTCATCAACGCTACCACTAATCACTCAAACAACACTTTAACAACACAAAAAGCGTCATCAACACCATCACCAACCACTCCAACAACACTTCAACAACACAAACAGAGTCATCAACACCATCACAAACCACTCCAACAACACTTCAACAAACACAAACCGCTTCATCAACACCATCACTAACCACTCCAACAATACTTCAACAACACAAACAGCGTCATCAACACCATCATCAACCACCGAAACAACACTTCAACAACACAAACAGCGTCATCAACACCATCATCAACCACCGAAACAACATTTCAACAAACACAAACAGTGTCATCAATACCATCGCTTTCCACCCAATCAACACTCCAACAACACAAACAGCGTCATCAAAACCATCACCAACCACTCCAACAACACTTCAACAACACAAACATCGCCATCAAAACCATCACCGACCACTCCAACAACACTTCAACAACACAAACAGCGTCATCAAAACCATCACCAACCACTCCAACAACACTTCAACAACACAAACATCGCCATCAAAACCATCACCGACCACTCCAACAACACTTCAACAACACAAACAGCGTCATTAACACCATCACCAACCCCCCAAAAACAACACTTCAACAACACAAACAGCGTCATCAAAACCATCACCAACCACTCCAACAACACTTCAACAACACAAACAGTGTCATCAATACCATCACTTTCCACCCAATCAACACTCCAACAACACAAACAGCGTCATCAAAACCATCACCAACCACTCCAACAACACTTCAACAACACAAACATCGCCATCAAAACCATCACCGACCACTCCAACAACACTTCAACAACACAAACAGCGTCATCAAAACCATCACCAACCACTCCAACAACACTTCAACAACACAAACATCGCCATCAAAACCATCACCGACCACTCCAACAACACTTCAACAACACAAACAGCGTCATTAACACCATCACCAACCCCCAAAAAACAACACTTCAACAACACAAACAGCGTCATCAGAACCATCACCAACCACTTCAACAACACTTTAACAACACAAACAGCGTCATCAACACCATCACCAACCACTTCAACAACACTTCAACAAACACAAACAGCGTCATCAACACCATCATCAACCAACCAACGAACACTTCAACAACACAAACAGCTTCATTAACACCATCATCAACCACCCAAAGAACACTTCAACAACACAAACAGTGTCATCAAAACCATCACTTACCACCCAAACAACACTTCAACAACACAAACAGCGTCATCAACACATCACCAACCACCCAAACAACACTTCAACAACACAAACAGTTTCATCAACACCATCATCAACACCCCAAACAACACTTCAACAAACACAAACAGCGTCATCAACACCATCAATTACCACTCCAACAACACTTCAACAACAGAAACCGCGTCATCAAAACCATCACCAACCACTCCAACAACACTTCAACAACACAAACAGCGTCATCAACACCATCACCAACCCCCCAAACAACACTTTAACAACACAAACAGCTTTATCCTCACCATCACTAACCACTCCTCCAGTACTTCACGTTAACAAATACAAACAACATCCTTAAAACATCGAATAAAGCTATAGTAATTCCATTTCTAAAACCCGGTTAAGACAATAAAAAATCCGGCGTCATACAGACCTATGTCCTTAACATCACACTTATGCAAAACTTTAAAAAATTCATACCATAAGTGTCCTCCTTGACTTAGAAAAAGCTAATGACGTAATTTAGCACAAGGGTCTTTTAATATCACTTGAAGAAGTAGGAATAACCGGAAACATGTTAGGACTCATTATACACTTTCTAAAAGATCGTAAAATTCAAGTATAAGTTAACAACACTAAGTCGGATGAATTAACACTAGGCAATGGCGTCCCCCGAAGTGGTATTATATCACCAACACTTTTCAGTATATATATCAATAAATCAGACATCTTTTTAAAGAAATATACTGATGTTTCAAAAGATAATGATAAGGTTGCTGCGGCCATGGTTACACAAGATTAAACCTATGTATGCCGGCTACCGAACAAAGTCTCAATATTCTCGGCAGGAGCGCAAACTATCTACCTCGCCCTTGAATATATTCAAAGATACAAAGTAATAAGAGCTGTTATCCATTCAGACTCTCTTTCTGTTCTACAAACTCTTAGCAATAGAAATATCAAAAATATATTCATTCGTAATACCTTAATACTATATCATGAACTTGCTTTTAACTTTCGTATTGCTTTTTGCTGGGTTCCTGGTCACATGGGAATACCAGGCAATAAAAAGGCAGATCGTTCCGCAAAGGCAGATTTATCGCTACCACTTGGTGTTTTTATACTTCATTTTACCTATTTTAAACCATTTATTTAACGAATCTTAAAAGCTCAGTGGCAGGAGGATTGGAATACCTATACCAATAACAAATTGCACTCCGTTAAACCTGTTATCGGTGAATGGTCTCCAGGCTATAGAGACAACCACCGAGACGAAGTTGTCCTTGCCCGTCTTCGGATGGGTCATACATACCTTACACATATGGTGAAAGGCGAAGATAATCCTTGGTGCATAGGATACGATGTGCCGTTCACCGTTAAACATGTTTTATTGGACTACAGTGACCTTCTGTCTGCTCAAGAACGTTTTATCGTAACATGAAATGTCAAAAATCCCTTTTTGAACCTGTTGAGATTTTTTTTTTAACTCATATCTTATTCATTTCTTTTCAAAGGAAATGCGGACATGACAGTAATACATAATGTACAGAAAAAAAGATCATTCATTCCAGTTTTCTAAACATGCATAGACATTTTATATTAATCAGCCACATTCATACTAGTTAGCGTATATATTCCTTGCTTACATAAGTTCATACCCCGATGATCATACATGTTTTAATGAAATTAAAGTGAAGTGAATATTCCATATTGTCATGTGTCATGTTATATGACAGAAAAGAATAGAGACATACGCGGACAGTTACAAGTAGCAGACAGACAAGACAAAACAAAACAAAACAAGACAAGACAGACAGACAGACAGACAGCGGGAGGGAGATGTATTGACAAGACAGACAACAAAGACATATACAAAGACAAAACAAACACCCTGAAGTATAAAGAGAAGTATCAAAAATGTGTAAGAGTAGTAGAAACTAACTGAGATCAAAATTGACTACAGCATAACTTAATAAGAAAATCAAGATTAAAATGAGCCCAACTGTCAGAGTTAGGTTGATAATATATTTCAATTCTTATTAAAAATTAGAATCTTTTTCCATTTTCCCCATTCTTTATTAAAATCATCAAGAAAAGTACCACCCCTTTTTTATTGCTATATACTTTTGGACATTATGGTTAGAGTTTATTAGTGAATGTATGTTTAATGTGGTATCAAAACATCTAGTTTTATAAATATAGTGTTTAATGATGATATTAATTTCATTATCTATTCTACTAAATTCGTGACTAATTGGCCAAAAACTAAATATTAAAGATTGTTTGTACAATTTAATAGTAAAAGGAATTAAAAAAGCATCTAAAAGTGTGTCAAGACTCTGTAGTAAGTTTTGTACTTTTTGACATTCTCAGAATATGTGAGATATGGTCTCGGACTCTGATTTGCAAAATGTACAAAGAGGGCTTAACACTATATTTGCCTTGAAAAGTATTGAATTAGTTGTCAGAATATTATGTAAAATCCTATACTGGAACCACTGAAATTTTGAATCTTTTGTTATTTTAAAAGGTAATGAAAAATATTTGCCCAGTCAGAATTATCAAAGTCAAAATCATTGGCCCATTTTTTCTCCTAGTTGGAATTTCATCATTCTTAGATAAAATTTTATATAAATGTTTTGTTCCTTGAACTTTATTGAAGAAAGGTTCAAAGGAATGAAGGGGAGTAAAAGATGTGTGTCCTGATCAATAGGTTTGCCAGTAATGAATAATTTCACAGAGTTGACAATACCTTGGAAATGAAGAAAATTTGTAAATAAACTGTATTTCTGTGAAAATTCCTGATAAGAGTAAAAAGTGACAGGATTTGTAGTTTTCAGCAAATCGTTAACTACTCTAATGCCCTTAATGAACCACATATGGTAAAAAGTAGACTTTCCACCAATAGTTATATTAGGATTATACCAAACAGGAGTTTTCAACAAAGAGAGTTGTCTGCCCTTTAGAGATTCAGAGTTCAATAGTCTTTTCCATGCTTTTAAGACATCACACCAAAATAAATTTTTGCACGCTCTTTGACACATGTACATAATCAGTTCCACAATTTATAATTTAGTCAACATTAAAAAAACTCTTAAGTATAACTTGCCACTTTCTAAATTGTGAACTGAAAAAAAAATATCTTCATCCATCCTACTTTTAGAGCATCTATAAAAGAATTAATATTTACCATTTTCAAACCCTCCTCGAAGTATTCTTTAGTTATAACATTTCTTTTCACTTTGTTTTACCATTCCATAAGAATTTATACAGGATTGTATTTAACTTATTAAGAAATGAAATGCTTGGGTTTGGTAATGATATAAACAGGTAATTAAATTGTTATATTAATAATGATTAATTACATGAATTTTACCAATAGGTGTTAGCCTTCTTCTACTCCAGGACTTGATTGAAGATTTTAGCTTTATTAGTTTTTTGTCAAAATTTAATTTTGGAATTTCATGTAAATTAACACTAAATTCCAACCCCAAGAGAGTAAATTTGTCCCTACCCCATAGTAAGCCTAATTCAGGTAAAAAAGTGTCATTGTTATATTTTTTGTTCCCTATCCAAATAATCCGAGTTTTGTTTGTGTTGATTTTTAATCCAGATATGTGAACAAAACGATTGATTCACGTAAAGATTTTTCTGACCCGTCAAGAATGAGTGAGGTGTCGTCTGCATATTGAGAGAGAAAGATTGGGTAGTTATTGACATTTATACCTGTTATATTATTATTGTTTCTTAACCTGACTGATAATATTTCTGTATATAAGATAAAGATATATGGGGCGACAGGGTCCCCTTGACGACAGCCGCGCTTCACCCTGAAGAAAGAAGAGAGATTTCCACCCTGTGTTATAGCCGAATTAGCATTATTATGCATTGTTCTTATCCATTTTCAATGCTGTTCCCAAAGCCAAAAAAGAAAGAGTTTTGTCTATAAATTTACATGAAACAGAGTCAAAAGCTTTTTGAAAGTCAACCATGACGAGCATTCCAGGAATGTTATTATTTTTTGTATAATTCATGATATCATATATGAGCCTAGTGTTTTCACCAATGTAACGTTCTTCTAAAAATCCAGTTTGATCATGATCTATAAGTTTTCCTAGAACAGTTTTTAACCTACCCGCTATAACCCCAGAAGCAATTTTGTAAACAATATTTAATTCTATTGGTCGCCAATTTTGAATAAAATGTCTTGGCTTGTCACTTTTTGGAATGCATGAAATAATACCTTGTTTTTGTGTAATAGAAAGTTCATTATTATAATAGCCAAAATTTAAGATCTAATCACGAAAGTACCAAGATGTTTCCAAAAACATTTTTAAAAATTTGTAGAAAATCCGTCTGAGCCTGAACTTTTTATTTTTCATTTTACTTAAAGTTTTCCCAGCTTTCTCTAACTTAATAATATCTTCTAACTTATTAGACTCAATAACATTAAATTTGGGAACATGACAATGAGATAAGAAATCATTCAAATTAGCATCTTCTATATCATCTGAGTCATCTTATAACTTATCTTTAACATTGTTTAAAATTTCTTCCTGATCAGATGTTATCTCATTATTTGGTTTTTGTAACTTAGGAATAATTTTGGAGGTGAAATTTCTATTTTCTAAACCTAAAACATATTTTGTGGGTTTCTCTCCTTCTTCTAGCCATTTTGCCCTTGATCTAATAATATTACCCCTTATATTATGTAATCTCATTGCTTCAAGTTCTTTTTTCTTATCTTCTAAGTCATTTGAATCAACATTATCCCTATCTTCTAATTCTTTTGTAGTTTTCTTAAGGTTTTCGTCCCTGGGATTTTGCTGCTTCTTAGCTTGTTGAGATTTGTAAAAACTCTACATTACCTGAAAGATGTTGGTCTATAAAATAGACTATGACGTAGCATTTTAATCTTTTGTGTTAACATACCCATTTAAGATTTCTAACATTTGTCTTTTGCCTTTTGGTTTGTTTAATGATATTTCCTTTTGGATCGCTGTGTGTTTTACCGTTGGATGGCCCTACTGACCTGTTAAGTGTTGACGGGCCGTTAACAATGTAATATTATTATTATCATTATTATTATTATTTTTAAAGACAAAAAAGAAAAAAAAATGAAAATAGTTAACATAGATGAGTTCGCGGATGGTACCAGCATTGGCATAGCAACAAAAAGATGTCCTTTTCGAGAAAAGAAAAATGTCCAGAGATATACCTAGGTGAAAAAGAAATTCGGTTTGTGAAAGAAACGCGATAATTGGGTATGATCTTTGATAGAAAATTAAAAGAGAATCCACAATTAAAACATTAATGAAGAAGGCTGCAAAAAAGCACTTAACACATTAACATACGTCTCGGGAAATAAGCTAGGCACAAACCAACTTACTCCATTGGCTCTATATAAAACGCTTATTAGATCGAACATGGAATATGGTTGCCAGGCGTACAATTCGGCTTCAGATACTACATCTAAATTGTTAGATATAATTCGCTCTTAAAACACACCAAAAAACTTCAAAAAACATCCGACGAATCGCAATTGAATTAATGGTAAGAAAACTCATACAACAGTGTGTGGTTGAAGAGGGATTGAAGTAAATATGAGTTATTGACATGGCCTTGCACACATAAATGGCAATAGATTCGGCTGTTTACAACAAGGTAAGGTTACACTGACCATCATACAAACTGCTTAGATAGGCTTCAGATAATGACTTATATAATTAGGGAACGAACTAATACATGAACAAATGTAGTAGATCAGTAACGACAGAATACCTCTGGCCACTGGTCAATACATAATTGTTCACAGTAGATGTCAGTAATAAATTAACACAGGTAGATGCATTATGATGAAACATCTGACTTATGTCTACCAAAATTTGAATAATTTAATCTTTCATGATAACTTTTAATAGTTCACAAATAAAATCAATACGCAATAAATCAAAGACAGAGACAAATAAAAACAACATGCTTAACCGCCATATAACGATATTCCAAACTAAGACCTTGTCAGACACAATTTATACAAAGTTAAAATTGAAGAAATTATTCCTAATCCAACTGAGCTCTGGAAATAAGACACTTCCGAAATTAGTACCGAAATTTAAGACAAAACAATCAGAAGGCAATATACGTCTGAAACAAGGGCAATAACTTTAACTATGATTGACGAGAAATATAACATCGATATCAAAATATTATACTGAAGGATAAAAAATCTACAAACGAGTAGAGAAGGGTTGGGTATTTATTCCGGAGAAAACAACATCGCATTATCACTCAGACTGACCGGTCAGTGATCAGCTGATACCATTGAAATCATTGTTACAGAGTTAGCTATTAGACCCATTAACATCAAAAAGTCTATAGATAGAACAGTAATTTTCATAAATTATTGTCTGTCCTCCTTACGATCAATACATACTAGAAATAACGCAAGAGCAAAATGTAATTAGATATATACTCAACCTGATTGAAATCTTAAAAACGACAGGAAATTTGGGTTAAATTTGAATATGTTTCATCACATAGCAATATACCAAACGAAAAAGCTGATGATCGGAAAAACATGATACACTTTGAATTGTCAGGTGAAATTATCCATGACAGAAGTACACTCATTCGTCAATCAACGGTCAGATAACTACAACTTTAGGAAAATCACAGCTCAACCAAATACAAAACCGAAAGCATTAGGACGAAATGAATAAGAAGATATTGTCAACACAAGACTATGATTAGGAACAACTATACAAAATAGTGATATCAGCATGATTGTTAAAGAAATTCAGAAGAGAGACAAGATCACATTTATTTTCGATCTTGCAAAAGATGCGACAAGAAAAGAAATTATCCTATTTCCAAATTAGAAAGAATAAAAATTCAACACACGTTCATGAGCCAGATTTTAACATCATATAAAAATGAAAAACTCGTGCATAGACTGTTCATCGAATTCAAAAGAAAGATCGACTATTTAGACAAAATATAAACGGTAAACCGAAAGGTCAAAGGGAGACAATTCCCAAAATCAGACGCGACAATAACACTGTTCACTTCACGAACGAGCGGAATGCTCGCTGCTGAAAACGTAGAAAAAAAAAAAAACACACACACACACAAGCAAACACGCGCTTTTACGTATCTTTTTTTTTTTTTTTTTATAAAAAATGACTCTAAAATTAAATAACAATAACAAAATTCATACAAACCTTATGAGTAAATAAACCTCGTTGTATATAGCACTTAAAACAATAACACACGACAAAACTATCGTGGCGTGGTTTATTTTCACATCGCCTATTTTCGTCAGTTGAAATATTAGTCATACTACTAATTTGTTCGTAACAGATCAAGGTGAGTCTTCCCGGTCCAACGGAAATGAACTGATCATCCAGTCGGATTCGAGTTTGAGGTCTTGGTCAGTGGCATGTGGACTCGCTAACCGCAGGTAGGGCAAACAGAGAGGGTCTGTTTATGTACAAAGAACATGGGGAGATACAAAACACATAGATCAAAATCCATGTGTTCATAACAAACAACCAGACATCATGCTTAGAGAAATGCAATTTAAATCCTGGACAAGTCCAATAAAACTATATAAACAAACAAATCCACATACATAAATTAAATCTAGGTGGGTCCCGATTCTTCTTTGCAGCTTCTCGACATGTTTTAACTGCTAGAGTTACGATAAGCGGGTATTATTAGGCCCTGGACCCGTCTTCTAAAGCTGGCCTAATCAAAACGTTCACCGCTACAGGCGTGGGGGAGAGGGGGAAGGGGATGCAGATCGCCACCTCACGTCGCCAAAGCACTGATGTTTGTCGGTAAGACGATACCCGGACACGGTAGGAGTCGCGGAGACGGAAACATGTCAACCAACCAACGAGCGCGCACGCCGGTGTAAGGATAATCGCGATCGCATCAAATACATGAACTCTCAGTGTCTCGTGACTAAGCGAAATAACAAGATGAGCTGTGATTTTTTAAGATTTTTTGCCCATGTATTATTCGGTTAAAGCACGAGTGAAATTTAGAGATGAAGTTTCAGAAGATTTTGAATGTATGACAGGGTAAAACAAGGGGAAAGTGTATCCCCATTTTTATTTGCCAGGTTTGTGAATGACCTTGAGCACGAACTTATTATGAATGGATATGAGAGTGCTTCGAAAGGATTTTTCAAATTATTTATACTTTTATAAGTTGACGATGTCACTTTGGTAGCGAGTTCCGGTACTAGTTTGCAAAATGGATGGAACATGTGGGATGCTTATTGTAAACGATTGAAACTGGGATTTAATGATGAAAAATCTAAAGTGATGGTTTTCAAAAAAGGAGGAAGAATACCAGAGAATTCAAGAGTTGCAGATAGTTAAAAAGTTTTCCTTTTTATGGGTTGTTTTTACACCGGGAGGCTCTTTTTCGGAAGCCCAGCTGAATTCAACAGGTCAAAGTTCAAACTCATTGTTTCAACATGACAAAACTCTACAAAAATATTACTTTATCGCTGAAACATGTCTATGCTTTATTCCTTGGATTGCTTTATCCTGTGTTAACTTCTCGTATCATAAATTGGGCCTAACTACTGAAACACGTCTTATGTACTCGTGGTTTTGGTTATGTCTGATTTTAACAGCGCGTTGGAGATAATGATATATTTTAAACATAATTTCAGACTAGAGTACGGAACGTGTTTAAACAAGATTGGCATAGTGAACTTGTAGGGTCACCAAGGGCCACATGTAGTGTACTTTTTTTTCAAATGAATTTGGTAACAAGAGGTATCTTGATTGCGTTAACAACAAATTATTTTTTAAAAAACTTTAACAAAGTTTCGAGTGGCATCTCCATGATTAAACATAGAGGCGGGAAGGTGGCATCGTCCAAATCTAATGCCTCCAGAAATACGTTATTGTTGTTTGTAATCAAATTGAAAATGAAGATCATTTTATTGTGAAATGTTGTCTATATTTTGAACTTAGGTCAAAATTTTAGAATAGGAAATATTATGTTAGACCGAATATATTTAAACTTGACTTGGCCATTTTTATCTACAAAACAAACGAAATGAGAAATATAATCGTATTTAGCTAATGTTTTGTAAAATTATGTACATAACATCCTTCGCATACTGTATAATACTATTGTATTCCATGTTCTAACCGTCTGATAGACATTATTAAATTAAACAGAGGAAAGCGATTAATTTATCAGTAGACTATTTTCTTGTTGTCTGAAATTGAACGAAAGTATTATTTATTTATTTATTTATTTATTTTTTATCTATTTGTTTTATTATTATTATTATTATTATTATTATTATTATTATTTTTGTGTACTTTTTTGTTTTTCACTGTTTTCATACTGGGTTGTAATAGTATTGTATATTCTGGTCCTGCTATGTGTATGTTTATCACGCGCACAGAGGCAGTGACGTCGATAACATATGAACATTACATTACATAATTTATTAGGATATTTCAATTGTTCTTCGTTGCGTGTTTTAATTCGTATGAATAGTAGTACGGCTCAGAATGTACGTGTATAATAAAGTTGACAAGTCGGAAACCGTCAGATGTAAATGAAAATTATTGAATTACAGGGTTTGTGCACCTCCACATCTACGTTTTGACTTTGCTTTCTGATACTGTGGATTTCACTTAGTCGATATGATTCACCGGTTTTCAGTCTCCGTGACTCCTCCCGTGTCTGAGTATCGTCTCACCGACGAACGTCAGTGTTCTGGCGTGTCACTTCTGTTCCGGCGAGTCACTTCCTCGGCTTCAAAATTTATCTCTTTATCATCACTATGGAGTCCGGTTGGTACGTGTCCTCTGTCATATAGGTAAGTGTTCCCGTATCTACACGTATACAAAACAGCTGTAGTGTTATCTATTGAACGGTCATATGATGTGTCCTTGGAAAAGGGAGTGATATGTATTCTCAAAACGAAGTGAAAACTTCAAGCTATTTTGATATCTGGTTTTTCATTGTTTTATTACAAGATAGAAATTAAATTAAAACCTACTTGATCTAGTTTTTTTTTAAATATGTTTAAAAGAAATAATTGAAAATCCAATGATTTCTCCATTTTAGTTATAAATAGACTTTATTGACGTTGAAGAAAAGATAATTTTCCGGAAATTTTCTCTGCTATTTTACAGCTTACTTATTTCTTTACAATTAGGGTTTTGGTGTCTTTAAAAACCTTAATAACAACTTCTAAGTGTTGTTTGTCTGATGAACATTTGTGTTGTTTAAAGTTGTAAAGAGAACAATATATCTAAATGTACATGTATTAGGAAAAAAAAAACTTAAAAAAACCCAGAAAGAACAAATAGGAAAGAAATCACTTAATACTGAATATCCCATTAATAATCTATCGGAATAGCACGTTAAGTAGCTTTGTAAATACAATTTTACGAAAACTATACCTTTTTAAGATATTATCAAGGCTATCGGGAAAACTGGTTTGTTGACATAATAGTAAGCAGTTCTCGTCGAGTGGTCGTGAAGAGTTACTGACATACTGTCCACCTGGAGCAACACTATATTGAGTATATTGTAAGTGGAAAGCATGTATTGTGTTATCTCGTTTTACATGAACAGATATGTAAGGTATTAAAGGTATTAACGTACAAACGTGTATACCACGATGAGCACGAAACAAACGTGAAGTCAGTAGACCGAGACTGCTACAAACAGCAAGAGTTGTCTCTCTTCTTCCAGTTCGGCGTGCCTTCCATTATGAGGGCTGGTTTGTACAACGGCAATATGTCGGTGATGTGAATATATATGTATTATCTCAGATATGGTAATATCTCTTCCTCCTCTTACTCCTCCTCACATGTCTTATATTATGTGATATACCTTGTACATATGTTAAATGTTTAAAACATTATCCATTAACTTTATTCTGAAATATCATCATTTAAAGCAGTGTTCAGGCATCATGTTCGCAATTAATGTCATATTATACTTAAATATACAATACTAATTGACTATTTAATCGTTCTTGACAAATCATAACAAAATGTAATTATCAAAGTATCATGTAACGTTGTAAGACTCAAACTAGAGATATATTTACATAGTAATTAAGAGAAGTCTCTTTAATGATTTGAGGCTTGGGCTTGGGTGTGTTTGATGAACGAAATTGATAAGAAGACTTAGCTCGGTAGACATTTTCCTGTCCGGTTGAAACACGCTGTCGTGTCTAATGCGTAACTCGACGACTATGCCGAAATCACTTGTGGCGGTATACATTGCCCGTAACCTTGTCCCCACGGCGTGTACTTTGCAGTTTTCATGTCGCTGTACGCCTAATTTTCACGTTTACATCACGCCGTTCACTCTTAATGACGCTGATCGCTGGCGTACAACGTATCCGGTCTCGGCTCGAATCCCAAAACCCAGTCTAGGATTATAATAAGTGATATATATCTCGAGAACGAAAAATCAAATAAATTTCAAATATTCTTTCAAAATCTGTTTCAACGTTTTAAAACTGTTGCACTTTGAACGGAAACATTACAATTTGCCGTTGAGTGTTACGTCCATATTTTCACCCCCTCAAAAATGCAAATCGCGGTACAAAGTGTTGATCCTCGTCAATCATAAAGTAGTTTTAATCGACGGATAAATGCCTGTTTCGTCTGCGTATATGGCGGAAGCACCTTCAGAGGTTGCAAGAAAATATGGTATACTTCCATAAGGCTTCCCACCATGTCCAATCGTGTCTGTTTCCCGATACTGAAAATACGTTGATTAATTCTAATAATGCATCGGAGAGCAGTACATATGCCGTAATCTACTTTTGATTAAAATTTGAATGTTGCATAATAATTATTTGGTTTTAGGGAAAAAGAAAAAACGGTGCGATTATCAGCCAAACGCTGATATCTTGTAACATACAAGCTCATAATTCAAATATGAATTCTGTTACATCTACGATTAAATTTATTTATTTTCGTTTTTTTTTATTTCTGTGATTACAAAACATACCTGGTTTGCTGTCAGGGCATAGCTTAACGTCAGTTAAGCAAATATAGCGCTGGACCTGTCTTAGATTTCTTATGCAGATTTGAAATATTTAAATCGATAGAAATATTTAAGAACAATTTTGTTCAGTAAGCAAAATATTTAATTTCCATTGTTTCATACATTTTTATAAGTTACAATTTTGTTTTTTTCAGCGTCATGTCAATTTCGCCTTTGAAGGTTGTGGTATGTGGTGGTGGAAATGGCGCCCACGTTTTCTCAACGCTTGCTTCTACTCGTGCAGACACTCACGTTAGTGTTTTGACAATATTTGAAGACGAAGCTGAAAGATGGACACAAACCATGAAAAGCGATATGGTTGTATCCTTTCCTGCGGAATCGATTCAATTAAAGTCAAAACCATCTTTGATCACAAAGGATCCAGCAGTTGTGATTCCGGAAGCTGACGTCATAGTCATCGTTGTTCCGTCATATGCGCATGGCCCGGTATTGCAAGCTATTCTACCATACTGTAGACCAAACACGTTCATAGTTGGCATGCCAGGACATCCTGGTCTAGACTTTCAATTTACACATATATTTGGGAGCAAGGCAAAACAGTGTACTCTAGCTGTGCTAGAAACGCTTCCATGGGCATGTCGAATAATTGAGTTTGGTGCGCATGCCCAGGTTCTTGGTATAAAAGAGAAAGTTGGAACTGCTTTGGTGCAAGGTGAAAGTTGCAACATCCCGTTTGACTGTATTAGCACACTCCAGCTGCTGATTGGCGACAAGCCACGTCTAAATGTAGTACAAAATAGTTTAGTCGTGAATCTAATGGCGAAAACAATGATTCATCCTCCAATTATGTACGTTAAGTGGAGGAACTGGAATGGTAAACCTCTCACAGAAAAACCGCTGTTTTATCAGGGAATGGATGACGCTCAGGCAGACCTGTTGACTCAAATCAGCGAGGAAGTATTACTCATATCTCAAACTATCAAAAACAAAACTTCCCTTGATATTTCACCGATTACTCATATTCAGGACTGGATAAAGGAATACTATGCCGATCAAGTGAAGGATGGAAGTTCACTGAAGCGTGCCTTTCAGACCAATGAAGCATACAACGGCCTGGTGCATCCAATGAAAGATGCGGAAGGAGGAGGTTATGTTCCTGACTTCTCTTATCGCTATACCCGTGAAGATATCCCGTTCGGATTGGTAGTTCTTAAAGGAATTGCCGTGATTGTCAATGTCCCGACTCCAGCTATGGATACCGTAATTAGCTGGGCACAAGAGCGCCTCGGGATGGAGTATATCGTTGGATCAGAACTCCGTGGTCGTGATTTGTCTCAGACAAGAGCCCCTCAGGTGTTTGGTATTCATACAGTCGAACAGCTTTTGTTGCCAGGTCAATGCTGACTCGTTGTTTAATATAGTTAATCAGATTCCAGTTGAAAGATATCAAAACAATGTTTGACGTATAGAAATATTATTTAACCAGAGTTCATTAATCGTTCTGACTATAGGAAGATATGATGGATATTAATGTTTTACAAAGACTAATCAGATGGGATGTAATCGTGGATGGATAGTCAGAGAAATGACAACTCGTTAAAATTTTGAATTACAATAATTTATATATTTATCAATATGTCTTGATTATTGCTACTTTGATCATTCGGACATTTCCTGAAAATCGTCAGTATTTCAAGTGAATTTATTGTCTCTTTTAGCTATGGACTAAGTAAAGACACTATTCTGTGAAAGAAAGAAATTTAGTTATTGCCGAATATGTTTCAATATGCAACTAAATACATAATTTGTAATAAGATTTCTTGACAAATCAGAATGGCTATGTTTTTAGTATAGAGGACCCTTTGTCATTTTGGTAATTAGAGGTACTAGTTTGTCATTTTGGTAATTAGAGGTACTAGTTTGTCATTTTGGTAATTAGAGGTACTAGATTGTCATTTTGGTCATTTGATAAACTAGTTTGTCATTTTGGTCATTTGATAAACTAGTTTGTCATTTTGGTCATTTGATAAACTAGTTTGTCATTTTGGTAATTAGAGGTACTAGTTTGACATTTTGGTAATTAGAGATACAAGTTTGTCATTTTGGTAATTAGAGGTACTAGTTTGTCATTTTGGTTATTATTGGTACTTGTTTGTCATTTTGGTAAATAGGGGTCCTAGTTTGTCATTTTGGTAAGTGGAGGTACTAGTTTGTCATTTCGGTAATTAGAGGTACTAGTTTGCCATTTTGGTAATAAGAGGTACTAGTTTGCCATTTTGGTAATTAGAGGTACTTGTTTGTCATTTTGGTCATTTGATAAACTAGTTTGTCATTTTGGTAATAAGTGGTATTAGTTTGTCATTTTGGTTATTATTGGTACTAGTTTGTCATTTTGGTAATTAGAGGTACTAGTTTGTCATTTTGGTAATTAGAGGTACTAGTTTGTCATTTTGGTAATTAGAGGTACTAGTTTGTCATTTTGGTAATTAGAGGTACTAGTTTGTCATTTTGGTAATTAGAGGTACTAGTTTGTCATTTTGGTAATTAGAGGTACTGGTTTGTCATTGTGGTAATTAGAGGTACTAGTTTGTCATTGTGGTAATTAGAGGTACTAGTTTGTCATGTTGGTTATTAGAGGTACTAGTTTGTCATTTTAGTAATTAGAGGTACTAGTTTGTCATTGTGGTAATTAGAGGTACTAGTTTGTCATTTTGGTAATTAGAGGTACTAGTTTGTCATTTTGGTAAGTGGAGGTACTAGTTTGTCATTTCGGTAATTAGAGGTACTAGTTTGCCATTTTGGTAATAAGAGGTACTTGTTTGTCATTTTGGTAATTTGAGGTACTAGTTTGTCGTTTTGGTCATTATGGGTACTAGTTTGTCGTTTTGGTCATTTTGGGTACTAGTTTGCCATTTTGGTAATTAGTGGTACTAGTTTGTCATTTTGGTAATTAGAGGTACTAGTTTGTCATTTTGGTAATTAGAGGTACTAGTTTGTCGTTTTGGTCATTTTGGGTACTAGTTTGCCATTTTGGTAATTAGTGGTACTAGTTTGTCATTTTGGTAATTAGGGGTACTAGTTTGTCATTTTGGTAATTAGGGGTCTTAGTTTGTCATTGTGGTAATTAGAGGTACTGGTTTGTCATTTTGGTAATTAGAGGTACTAGTTTGTCATTTTGGTAATAAGAGGTACTAGTTTGTCATTTTGGTAATTAGAGGTACTGGTTTGCCATTTTGGTAATTAGAGGTACTAGTTTGCCATTTTGGTAATTAGAGGTACTAGTTTGCCATTTTGGTAATTAGAGGTACTAGTTTGTCATTTTGGTAAATAGGGGTGCTAGTTTGTCATTTTGGTAATAAGAGGTACTAGTTTGTCATTTTGGTAATTAGAGGTACTAGTTTGTCGTTTTGGTCATTATGGGTACTAGTTTGTCATTTTGGTAAATAGGGATGCTAGTTTGTCATTTTGGTAATAAGAGGTACTAGTTTGTCATTTTGGTAATTAGAGGTTCTAGTTTGTCATTGTGGTAATTAGAGGTACTGGTTTGTCATTGTGGTAATTAGGGGTACTAGTTTGTCATTTTGGTAATTAGGGGTACTAGTTTGTCGTTTTAGTAATTAGGGGTACTAGTTTGTCATTGTGGTAATTAGGGGTACTAGTTTGTCATTGTGGTAATTAGAGGTACTAGTTTGTCATTTTGGTAATTAGAGGTACTAGTTTGTCATTGTGGTAATAAGGGGTACTAGTTTGTCATTTTAGTAATTAGGGGTACTAGTTTGTCATTGTGGTAATTAGGGGTACTAGTTTGTCATTTTTGTAATTAGGGGTACTAGTTTGTCATTTTGGTATTTAGGGGTACTAGTTTGCCATTTTTGTAATTAGGGGTACTAGTTTGTCATGTTGGTAATTAGGGGTATTAGTTTGTTGTTTTGTTCATTTTCAAAATTTCGCACATTATTATATAATTAGTGGCTATAACTAGTTTTAAGATCTTCAGCGAAATATCCCTTTACTTAGATATCCATCGTACTGGGAAGTAAAATGTCTCATTCAATAGTGATTTTAATGTAAACTGAGAACTAACTTCTGATTTGTGTATGATTTCTCGTTCTTAGTTATTTACTTTGTCATTCTGTCATCGGCTTTCCTGCCACAAATTGGCACATCAACCTGACACGTCCGGATAAATGCCGGATCAAGTGATATTTTGCAAACTGTCGAATTGAAATTGACTTTAATAATCACCAAATAATTGTACTATTCCTGTGATCACTATCTAGTAATAAGTACACAAGTTTTCCGTTGATTTTTCAATCTGTAATATTAGCCAACCATTTTTCCCAAATACCACAAAATGTGCGATCTTATCGCTCAGTTGTACGGTCGAGACTGTATAGTGCGTGTGTGCGCACGAAGTTTTTGATGCGTTGTGCATTACCACAACTGTAGCTAGGCTTTCATTTGAAATAACTCTCCATCTGAAGTGAGACTGAAACGCTAGATTTTTATAACGCATTATGACTAATATATCCGATTTGTCGACAATGTTTTATGATACGAGGGCTGATTGATAAGTTGTGAGCTTTGTATTGAAGAAGTTAAACAGGGATGTCCCTTGTCAGCTCTACTATTCACTGACAATTTAAGGCTGTGCACCGGAAGACTGGTGTCATTTGGTTAGTTCATGTCGAAGAGGTAATACTCTAAATAAAGTGTGCAAATGAGTTTTTGCAAAATGGACAAAATCGCTGATAGAACAGTGATTCAATATTTGTATAAGACAGTTGTAGCACCTAAGTATATCCATACTGATATTGAGGCAACACTAGGGAATGGTGCCTCTTCATATGCTATAGTTAAATGGTTGGTGGCGGATTTAAGAGTGACAGGCAGAACCTTGGAAATGACTCCTGTCCTGGAAGTCTTGTCATTGTTGCAACCCCAGAAGTTGACAGTTGGTCAAATGCACACTAGGCGAACTTTGTCGCGTGCTAATCTGAAACTTTTGGAGGCAGATCCTGGTAACGTTTGTCCATCAATTCCCCCAGAGGCCAAACAGCAGTCTGAGCAGTGGAAGCACCATGGTTGACCCTGCCAGAAAAGACTATTCCAGCTGAAGGGGTTATGGCCTCGTTTGATTGGGAAGCTGATGGTGTTCTGATGGTAGATAATCTGCAAAGGGGACAAACAATGAATGACACATATTATGCAACACTCCCTAGGAAGAGAAAATATTAAACTCAAGCGCTGCGGAACAATGCCACTGTTTAAAAGTCGGTCATTGCCGTGGCTGCCATTAACGATTATGGATTAAGATTGATTGAGCATCCGCCTTATTCGCCTGATCTCGCTCCATCAGACTTTCGTGTTAATATCCGAAATTGAAAAACACCATTTACGGTGCTCACTTGCAGTCAGATGCTGATGACATACATGCAGTGGAGGACTTTCTGATGGTCCTCGTTAAAGTGGCATTGAGGCGATTTAACATTGCTGGCAAAAGTGTATAGATACTGAAGGGGGATATGTTAAAAATAATACGTTATGTCCACCGAAAGTCAAACCATTCAACATGAGGCTCACAACTTATCAATCAGGCCACGTACGTATTGAGAACCTAATGGATGCCAATCTGAAATTTACATTGTTTTTGATGTTCCTAACATATAGGATCTATTTACTATGTAAACAAATACCGGTGGCAATCGGTAGGTCAAAAACGTTTATATTTGTAAAGGTATTATCAATTTTTATTTACAGACAATGAAATGTAATGCAGGTTAAGTAAATATTGATTGTCCTAATAACAAAATAAACAATTCAATTATAGTGCCGAGTCTAGACAAAGATACCCATTGTCAAAATAGTGCTTCTTATCTAAAGCAATCTTGGACAATGTAGGCCAGATGAATTACCACCGATAGATTAAAGCGAGTCGGTTGTTGTCTGGATGGCAAGTCAGAAATCGAGTTTAGAAATACGTAGTTTTTTGGCTTTCACGTTTCAATGCTGCTTTATACAGAAATAATTAAGAGCCCATTATGTTCGAACTACATTATATTCATTACCTCTCTTCACTGCAATGCCATTGCAATCAAACCTTTCAAAGATTGAACTAAAGTCACACAAGTGAATAGCACCTATTAGACTATGATACAGGAGAAACAAACAATTAACTGAATTGATGCATAGGATTAAAATCCAAAGTGATTGAAAGAAATGTAAAAAAAAAAATCTAAATGGGGATGTGCACTAGCACCATGATTCAGCAAATATTTGCATTTTCATATATCAGATAATTTTAGAACAACGTCAAGTGAAAGTGTATATTCTGAATCAAATGAATTAAAATGTGGCTTGCAGTCTACGGCAAACCTCGGGGATTGTAAGTCAACCAGCAGTGTCTACCACATGTTAGCTGAAAGACAAGTGAGTAACATGTAATACAAATTTTAGTGTTAGCTACAGTACAACCTTACAATGCATTTTATTGCATCATACAGCTGTTCGGTCCTTCAAGGACTCGTCAGTGATGCTAAGGCATTGATGTTGACCATACCCTGGAATATCGAATCAACTGCGATATGTAAACACCATAGCCTGGGAATGCAGGGATTTTATTACCCAGAAATTTGAAAAAAAGTAAATAAGAATAGAGAAATTGCAAACATCACGCTTATCATGCAGCTTACTGGGAAGCTGTCTGAGTTGGTTTCGTTGTTTGACACGACCGTGATAAGCGGCTGTCTTGTCCTTGATTACAGATTCTGGTGGGTAGATATGATGATCATGGTCACTTTATTTCTCGGTAATTAAAGAAAAGACGTTATAAATATATCTAAATGTGAAATTGAAAGACTTTGCAAGGTCTGTGTGAACTGACTTGTGGTAATCTCTTCAATGAATTCAGCCTCGTAAAAAACCAAAACAATTCGGCCAACAGAGTGGGCACTGGTAGTTCAGATAGGTGTGCCGATAGGTTGTTGTTACCACCGAACTCGACAAAAATGTTGTCAACCAGAAACTCATATATTCATTAATCATTATTAAGATTTCGTCGTCCGTATATTTCTTTGAAACTTTCACGCGTCGGTATAGTTCAATATAAGGTTCTTATCGGAAGCGTGTTCTAAAAAAAGTACTCGAAAACTGACAAAAACACATTCGTAAGAGAATTAATATCCAGCCAAAAAAGGGAATCCTCTATATTTCTATTATACACCTGCGTATTCGAACATAGTTGAAAGAGGAAAAGAAAGAAAAATGAATTTTTCCAGTTTCATTTTAAGATTTTATTGTCCGCACATGTTTAAAAGTCAATGTAGAGCTTCGATTTTCCCGTTAACATGACGAAAAGCTGATATAAATTTAGATCTTACATCTTGCTTCCTTTTCACATTCGATCTGACAACATCCATTAAGGAACCCTTGTATTGGCTATTCAAATTACCGCTTAACGAATCTTAAACGTGAATGAAGGGGGGATACATAGTTTGCGTGATCTTTTCATTTCGTCGCGTATTTACAAGTCAAATAATTAAAGTCTTATCCTTTTCCCCACTTACAGAGCGGAGTAACAGAGCGGAAACACAACGTGGTCCTTATAGGGTGTTGTCAGATTATATACCGAGAGCAATTCGAGAGAGAGTTAGTATCTGTATTTTAATTCATATTGCTTTACCCCATTCCTCTGACAGAGCAGGAAACTAAGTTCCTTCTATAAGGGAAACATGGAAGAGGCTACACTTAGGATATCATTATCTCCATTCTATTTGCTCCTGATATGACATGGCTGTTGGTACCCCTTCATATTCATGTCCTTTTACAATCCTAACAGATGCGAGAAGAAAAATTGTAAACAGCACAACATACATTACAACACAATAGAAAGTACAACACAATATCACCAATAGTCCATTGATGTTCTCATGTTAAGCGCGATTTCTTCATCTATGTCTATAAAGACCGATCGAGACGTGAGTAAATCAATATAAGCATACGTAAACTGAAAACCTTTACATAATGTACAAACAACCAATAGCCGTCAATAGCCAATAGCCATACAAACATTAAATAAAACATTGTCTTCACTAAATACTAACTTACTTCTATTTCAACTCTGGCGATTCCATTCAAAAGCCTCTCCAAAATAATACCAGTGTAGTTGTGGTAACTGTTACAAGAAATATCCAGAAACAATAAAAGTCAATAGCAGAGGAAACATCCATCCATGTAATTTGAACAGACTGATGTCGTGACGCATTTTCTTCGGAATCATTTTTTTCTTTGTCATAGTCAATTTTCTGACGTTGACAACTTCTACATTGAAGTACGAGGCTCAGTCTTACCAGACCTTGCACACAGCCTGGTATTCTACGAGAGTTACGTCTGAAGTGGATTCGAATCTCAAGTGTGCAAATCATCACAATCAGCGTTCCAATGATTAAGAGAAATAGAAGATACTTTCCAAGTAGAGACATAACGGACGAGACAGGAAGTGAAGAACTTATGATTGTGAGAAACACAGCGAATGCCAAGTATACTGTCATGCAGAATCCCAGTTTTTCACCACTTTCCACTGGAATCGCAAAGGTAAATACAGCTAATATGGACAGCATAAGAATAGGAGCGACGATGTTGTACAGGTAGTATTGGGGTTTTCGCTTGATTTTGAGGGAAAATTCTATCATAGAGTTTCTAGTTGTCGTTTGGAACATTTGGGTTTCCTGTCCAATTATATCCCATTCCGAGTTTTCTTGAAAATATTCGTAACTTATTTCATCTTGATCAAGCCTCACCAATACCTTGTCGATTTCATTGGTCCAGACGCCTACATTTAAATGACAGATTTGAATATCAAAGGGAAAATTCTCGATGTTCATTGCACATTTGGTAACAAACACTTCATAAGGTTCCCAGTAAACAGATCCATCATATTTTACGTTGATTAAAACAAAGCCATCTCCTAATCCCTTCATCTTGTTGAAATTGTTGTCCAAAGCCATGTCAGGTGTCCACATTTCGGTTTGGGGTATCAACAGCTGCAAGTGCAAAAACAATATATGTGTTCATCGCAAACCTACGAGTTGTTTGGTATACTTTTCATCTATAGAACATTAACTATATTTTGTCAATTTTAAACTAGTTTTATTCTTTATTTCTTCACTGAGGATTACACACAGCTTGGAATGCCGTTTACCGTATCCAACGGTTAATGTGCTTTCCAGTCTACAGTGTTAATTTCATTACGATGATTATACTTGTGTATATCGATTCAAAACGTTCCCTTGATTTTGAATAATTTTGGTAAAACCTTCATATTGGTAAAGATTAATTTCTTATTTACCTAAAAATCACTCTTTGTCAGGACTACCTCAAAACCAAGTTTGATGTCAATCCCTCTGGTGGAACTCAAGGCGAGGTTTAAAATGTAAATGACAAGCGAAACAATGGCATTGGGTCATATTTACGGTTTGGGCGACCCAACGCTGTAAATTTGTATTTTTTATATAATATTTATGACAACCCCTAACATATCACGTCATAAAATTAAAGAAATACCCTCATTGTTCGTTGTCGAAAGGTGAATTACCAAAACGTGCTAAAATACCCCAAAGGTTAAGAAAGGAAAGTGAGTATGGGAGAAAATAAGACAACTATATTTAAATGTGGCTTTGTAAGTAATAGTGTCAAAAAGATAGTGAAATAATGAAAAATATGACTCAATTCAGGTCAATAAACGGGATGTTCTCGATGTATTTTCAGAGCATAAATGTAACTGCATTATTTTCAGGTATTCATTGAGTATATAAGCATTTGATATCGTAATAAAAACAGTACATTTCATTGTTTTGCATGAATGAACATTTGATATTTCTTATATTGATCAGCTACAATTACCTGGTGTAGATTAAGGTTATAAAAAGAGGTTTATCTTGAGTAACTATTAACACATTATACAAACAGGTTTGCTACCTAGCTTTCAGTGATGGAAGTAGTGTAAAAGTTGAAATCAAAGTCAATTTATCATCGTTAAAAATGACGAAAAGTGATTATAGAGGTAACTGTCATTTAAACTCCCACGCAGTTGTAAATGATGTAATGAAACATGTGGTAGTATTCACGGTGTCATAATACACTTAGATTTTTTTCATTTAAATTGCACATTTATTACTCGGATGACATCAAGTAGTTTCCATAGTAAATGTAATGGAAATACGAATTTTTATGTGCACTGCGTATTGCTATCATCGACACTCATATCAATTCAATCTTTAACTTTTCTGAAGAACTGTAGAACACCTCCACGGCGGATGAAACCCCAGGAAATAAGAAATAGAGACGAAGCAAAATGAAGATCTCTCGACAAGTTTGCGGACAGATTACATATAGGTTTGCAAAATATCAGCGATTCTGAGATAAAAAGAAATCACAATACCTCTTCTACACCGCCGTAATCATCTGGATCCCAAGAAAGGTTCTCATCTTTCCATTTTAGAACTAAAGAAGCAGTGGTCGTGAGTTTCTCCTCTACAGCGTTAACATCCAAAATGGCTACAAGGTTTAGTCTTGTTTCCAAAATTACAGGTACATTGTGGTCTATGACAGGGCGAATAAACTTATTATAAGAACCTTTAACGAAAAGATCATTCCAAAGAATCTTAACATAGTTAGTGGCACCTGTTATCATAATATTGTTGTGACCAAGAAAGGTTTGTAAACTTATGTTGATCAGGATAACTCGAACAATAGACAGATACATGGTTACTCTTGTGAAGTGTACGTCAATCAAAGGCCGATATGAAACCTAGTTTCAAATGTCCACATACAGATTGAGCAATATTCGTCATTTATCTCCTCTTCAAACTACTTCATCTGTTAATGGCACTTTGCTTTTGAAGGAAAGTATTTTGTATCTTGTTGAGTTGCGGAAAAAACTGCATTCTGAAAGAAAACATACTTTAACATTATTTTGTCGGATGCGTAAAGATCAGCAGAATAGGCAGATAGGCTGTTGTTATGTGTGTGATTATGCTTTGGACCATTTTGTGTTCGTTAGTTGTATTAGAAAGTCAAAGATTTAAATGAATTTAAGATATTTCAAATAATGTTGAGATGATACATAATAAGCCATGTTTGTCATATTGTTTTAACATTTTGTGTATTTATTTAACTTTCTCACGAATTAAATATCTTTATGGGCTGCAATACCTCATCTGTTGCTTGCGTGAATTACAATGCACATAAAATCCGATGAGAATGGCCTAATGCGTTGAGCTCTATACAGAATATTAAAAATGGGAAAAATACCTGTCATTTGGCGAGTATTCAGGTCTTGTCCAAAGACCAAAAAGTTTTCTTTGAAACCGATCTGTCCGTTTTCAGAGCCTTTCACAATGATCCTCAAGTCTGCAAATAAAAGCATCTGAAGAAAATATAATACTATATATATAAGTATATTGTGATACTGACTCGATATATTGCAATGTTCTCTTTGAGAAAAAACGCCAAGTATATCATACAATTTGAAGAATCACTGTAAAACACATAAGGTTTTCCGTCAATTAAGCAGTCCATTTACCGTCACGTCGCTTGTCTTTCCTCATGTTTTATTGAAAGTCCACTTAAGATGTATTAGGTCTTTGCATCACTATTATGGAGACATATCTGAACTTATACTACGTTAATTTCACAATTAATCCGCAGAACATTTAGGAATTTGTTATCTATTTTCATTAATACAAAATTCAGTGTTATTGTTGTAATCTTTTTGATTAACTAAGAGATTGTAATTTGTCCAATTACTGCCTACAATTATTATAATTGAATGCTAGAATTACTTTTTGTAATACATGTAAACTGCCGTGTAAATCAAGTCCGTTGCCATGGACACGAACACTTTTGTAACACATTCTGGTAACATTATTGTGTTAAGAAGTCGCGCTTAATGTAGACGTTGTGTAATCTGTTATTTTATTTATAACATAAATTCAGTTACATTATAGCTTTGTGTTACGAACTTATACTTACTATTGTGTGATCCGGTATTTATCCCAGCTAATTTTGATTTCCTCAGCTTACATTACAGACTTAAAAACTGACATTAGGTCAACATTTTAAATGTGCGAAAACCGACTGATGCTTGGGTCATCATCTTAATGATTATCCACAGGCTAACAACAGTGTTGGACATACTCATGAAAACGCAATAGTGCCTCATTCACATGACAATTAGACATGGCTGTCAGATCCTTCCATTGTGCAAAAACATTTGCTAATGGTATGGTTTGTTTTGGCTAAAATAATTCATAGCTGTTACTGATGGTCTATAGCTATTGAAATTCCCACAATACAGTCCCTCGAGTATAATGCACTGAATACTAGTTATTGTGTTTAGCTACTGAACGTAGCATACAAGTGTAAATAGAAGCTGACCGTACATCTAAATAAGTAAAAAAAAAAACAAATCTTTACCTCAGTTATGTTTTTAACAACCATATTCTAGACAATATTTTTTACTTGAAATATCCATTATGATAAAGATTCCTATTCGCTGACATGAATGAATAACTGTGACCACCACATATATCTATTGACAAAGTTCTTTCCGATACTATCGTAATTTTCCAGGTTGACAAAACTGTAGTGAATTTAGATAAAGATTTACTAGTGTAGTGTGTATATATATCCCAAGCAAGTTCACAGTAATACACAATCTATAATTGTGATTGATTTCTTCTATGAGTTAGTGTCTCTTTTGGCTGGAAGCTTTAAAGAGGGATACACATTACATATTGGAGATTTCAATAGCCGTATTGGAACCGATGCTGATTATATCCAGTGTGACATTCTACATCCTAGTATGAGGGACATGTTTCAATTACTGGTTTCATACGTAAGTGTTAATCTTGACCGAGGTAAAAATACTTCCGGCAACAGATTACGTAATTTATGTAAATCTATTGGTATACGCATTTATAATGAGCGTGACCCACAAAGCTTTTCGCATAATTATATTTTTGTGGTGCCCAGGGTGTGAGTGTAATTGACTATTGTTTGATGCTAGCTGTTCTTTTTAAATGTGTCAATCGTTTCATTGTATGTAACTTCACGGAATTTTCTTATCAGCCTCTCCCCAATTACAACTTAAAGCAGATATATCTGATGATGACTATAATGGAGCTAATGCAGATTTAAACAGTGCTCCAAGTTATAGACTACAAGTGGAAAAGTGATTTTAAAAATCAATTTGTTGAATCTGTGCGGATCAACACTGATAAATGAAATAGCATCATATATGTGATAGTGACTTTAGGCAACAGTCGATAAGTAATATGATTGATAAATTTTCTAAAGAATTTACAAATCTTGTGAATCCTTTTTTGTCTTGTAAATAAAATAATATTAATAGATCTTCAACTCCACGTAATTCTAAGTATTGTAATTATGTACAATTTGCTGACCATAAACCTTGAGCACTTTTAACTTACGGAATGCATATTTGCAGATTTTTAAAAAAAAATTGTTACTAATGCAAAAATACAATTAATCATAATAATTTGATTAACAATTGAAAGAAATATAATAGTGCTGATAAAGATATGAAAGGCAATACTTCAGTATAGAAGGAGATATGCTTGATTGTCAAAGAAAATATAACCCAGGAGAATTTCATAAAAAAAAAAAAAATACTGAACATAATAAGAGTCAAATATAGGGTTAAAACAGTTGTTTGAACATTTTAGGTCCTTAGCTTATCACGATAACATAGTGAATATGCAGGTAACTTGCAACATGCTATTATCAATAAAGAGGAAGATATTGTATACGAAGAATATCACACCAGTGCAACCAAATTTGAAATCAATTCTGCCATTAGTGATTTAATGAGGGAATGCAAAAAGTTTCAGGTCCCAATTCTGACAAAAATGTTTAGTAATTTATTTGAATCTGGGCATATTCCAGAAAGCTGATCTGCAATTATTATTTTTCTAGAGCATAAACAAGTGTTTCTGACCCTGGATTTTTAGCTAAATTTTTTCACCTTTGTTATTTTTTATTCATGGTTTTGAATCTTTTGTCATTACAAACTGTAATGACTGCTTTACCTTACTTTGATTTTATATGCAGATTATTTTGTCTTTTCTTGGAGTGTTGAGGTATTTCAAAATTTATATGACAACTTCCAGAAGTACTCAACGACATGGGAATTGAAAATGAAAAAATACAATTGTTTCGTAATGGTAACAGAATTTCAGACATGAATTTTGGTTATACGATGGTACTTCTATTGAAGTATTGGATGAATTTAGCTATCTAGGTATGTTGTTTAGGTGCAATGATAACCTAAGTGTTCAAACTACTGATTTGGTCAGATTAGAAAAGTTATGTTTGCATTAAATTCCAAATGTAAAACTTTTTGGTTTAAATTTTCAAACCATGTTTAAACTTTTTGATACGTATGTAAGTAGTATTCTCTATTACGTAACTGAAGTTTGGGACGTAAAGAATTGTAATATTATTGAAAGGTACACCAAAATTTCTGTAATAGATTGTTAGGGGTTAAACGCTCAACTTGTAATGTTATGGTTTATGTTTATGAACGTTTATGAACTTGGTTGATATGTTCTTGCACATTTTGCAGTAATTCTTATCTTCAAATATTGGTTCAGGAAATTAAAGTCTAAAAAATGTATTTTGCAAACAGCCTATGAGGAATTCACCGAATGGCTGAAAATGTTAAAGCTAACTGTAAAAACTTGGTTTCTGTTGTAAAACAGAAATTATTCATGCTCGGCTTTGGCAATCTTTGGATTAATCAGTTAAGATATCCAGAGTTATTTCCCTTATGTTATAATTCTCATTGATCGATAATTTGTGATCTCAAATCTGACACAATACACACATTCATTAGTAGAGTTTATGCACCCTTTGTATAATAAATCGGTTTTATTTAATAGAATAATCATATCTAACACCATAAAACGACTAAAAAGTAAAGATTTAAAAATTATTAGATCATAACAGTTTGATTTTTAAAGTAGCTAAACGATTGCTGTAATGATTATATGGGCTATGAATCGTATTGTGTCTTGTCCAGCGTCGTTATTATTATATGCAATTATAGGCATTCAGCATTTTGATGAATGGTATGGCGAATTTAAGTTATTCTAACTTATTTTGATTTCTGTACATCTATAACTTCATTGAAGTGACAACGTTAATTTAGCTGAAGAATTTTAGTATTGTATGTTTTGTTGCTTGTTTTACGATTTTTGTCTCGTTCTCGCTTTAGTGATGGGAACCATCTTTGATCCTTTTTTTACTTCTATCTTAACATAAAGTGTTTATAAAATGCAATATTCATCACATTATTCATCTCTGTTAGGTCCCAAATGCCCTGGGGTACTTAAGTACACACTTACCTTTCAGCGGGGAAACTACTGACCTGAGGGGCAGAGTGGTCATGACAGGACTTTAATTAGCTCAATGGCCAGTGAATTCACCTGGATTGTATTGAACTGTATTGTTTATTCATTTACGCGTTACATCTCAAAATTATAAAAGTTGAATACTTAAGAATGCAATGTACATGTGCAATATAATATAATTATATATCATACTAAATATTCAGATATAATATGAAAATTAACGTACATTGTACAAGACGAGAAGCAAAACGACAGACTGGCGGACAGTTGAGAACACATATAGAAATATAATACGACAATCATTATTTTAATAATACCAGACAATATCATTTTACAAGGGCTAATTGGCATAAAATGCATGATAATTTAACAACACACATTAGGCTTAAAATGTTGATTGTAAATATTTGCCTAGAAAACAAAGTTCTTTTTCTATGACGTACTGTTAGTAATTGTACAAATTTGTAAGACGAGGGAAGGTTACATTAATACCTTTTAATAAACTTTTTACGTAAATCTATACACAGAAGACAAATGAAAATAAACTAGAACTCGTCTTCTACATTCTGGTTACAATGAATGCAAATCCTCTGTTCCTTATATTTTGATATCTACCTTCCTCTAAACGCAGCTGATGAGGAGATAATCGAAATTTAGATATAAGTCGAAGATAATTATCTGGAATAGATATTGATAAATAGTGCTGTAAAGAAAACGATACTTACACGAATTTGTACAAATAACATTTTGATGAATTTTCAGCATACTCATTCCGTAATAAAATTGTTGACAAAACGCTGTTTGAAGAAAATTATAAAAATACTTTTTTCGTTATCAAATCTATGATTTAACAAAACGTCTTCAAAACCAATTAATAGTAATAAGGAATTTTTTAACCTGACACCGCCAGTTACAGTTTCTGTGATGACATTTAATCATATCATCATAACGTGACTTCAATGTACAATTATTAGTTTTAATTAATTGCAGTCAGTATTTAATTATTCGGCACTTCAGGGTAATATACAGAGGCAAACGATCTAGTTAAGAATATAGTATAAAAGAAGGCGTATTCTTTTTAACATTCAAGACTTTTCTTAAAGAAATAGGAATGTACTTTTTCTATCTAATCGACTTGGATAATACTCCATACTTCATAGTTATAATTAAGACCAGATGAAACATAGACATCAAAACAATTTAACTTAGATTCAACATTTTAAGCTAGATTATTACAAACTTTCAAAATATTAAAAACATATATTTTCGTCCTTGGCCAGCAAGACTCAACTGAGTTTAAGTAAATCTACCGTTAAAGTTCAATGTAACACTAAGGCAATTAAAGTTATCAACAGATTCTTATTCATTGTTTTCAAAATAAACTTGTCATTTGTATAAAGTGTTCCGCCATTTCCCCGAATATAACAATTTAAGTTTAGTCTATATCAACTGACAATTGCCACAACATATTAATAAAGTGATTGTCAAGGTCCTCTGAATACATTAATGTAGAGTAAAGAAAGGGAAATAAGCCCTCACCCTACATCTAGCCTTTTGCGCATGAAAGGAAATCAGACAACTCCGACTTCTCTCTCACACATAATTTTAAACTATCATAAAGGGACTTAAAAATATCTAAAAACTTCCTCTCAATCCACTTCGATACAATGTCAACAACAATTTGTTTCTGTTCATACTGACGAAAGCATTGCGATAATCTACAATACAGCAGTTTAGCTTATGTCTTTTTCAAGTACTGTTTTACAATACCATGTAGTGCATATATGACGTCATTGGTGTAGTGGCCTGCCTTAAAGTCGAATTGGGCATCAGTGATAATATCAAACTGCTCAGACCATTTTAGTAACCTATTGTTTAAAACACTGTTAATAATTATGACAAACAACTTACCAATCTTATCCATCTATAATTATTAGTGTCATTAGGATCACCTTTCTTGAACAATGGAAAAAATAATACCTTTATACCAACTGGATAGAAATTCACCCATAATGGAACTAGCATCAAACAGTTTTGAAAGCATCGGAATAAATATTTCTTTAAATTTTACTATCTATGCTATCTAGATTATTATTTTTATTGCTCTCTGTCATCGGTTCATTTGTATACACGTGCTTTAATAAAATCCTAATGATATTATTAGGAAAATTACTATTATCGAGATCAACTGCCAAATTAGTTGTAACGTAGTTTAAAATCATAAACAGACATAAAATGGATAATGTAGCAAGATGGCCATTTGGTTTAGTCCTGTTTGTCCCAAAACTGCAAATTCAGGTCAAACATTCTTGGAAGAAGTATGATTTGTTTATATCAGAAAGTTATTACAAAGATAACACAGATATCATTATAAACTTCCATCATTTATTAGAAATCTAGGTAAATACAGGTGAATATGTCTTAGCACTACAAGTATACACGCTAAATTAGATAATATTAAATCGGAAATTCTCAATACCGATAATCTCGTACCTTCATTACATACAACTCTGGATTTTGTCTTGCTTATCTAATATAAATATAGGTACTTAATTAATAGCGCTACAAATATAAAGCTTAATTTCAATATATTAAATTTGAAAATTTTCTACATACTTTCAATACATTTTCGATATATTTTCTGACCTACTCCACCTTTTTATTACATAGCAAAATGTTTCAAGCATATCGTTCAAAAGCCCTACTAACGTAGATTAGAAAAATGATAAATACGATACAATTTGAATCGCATGACAAAATACTTGTACACAATTACATATAACCTAAAGCATTAATCTACAAACTGTAAAGTATATACAATTACATAAATGCTGTACCTATGAGAAAAAACAAGTGTGCATAATGAAAAAAGTTATAACAAGCAACCTCAACATGAATCGGGCTATTATAATACCATGAGTCAACAATATTCTATTTGTTGTAAAAAAGAAATTTATGTGCACTTTTTTACCTCATAATATTATGAAAAGAGTAAGGAAATAAATTTACAAGCATTTATTAGTTTCACATACATAAAACATCAAAAGAATAAAAGATGTATTAAGTAACTCATATATGCAATAAAAATTTATCTTGTCCGTAGTGTGAATTAGATACCTACCAAAATTACGAAGAGGTTGTACGTTATTACTAGAAAACAGTTTAATCAATTTCAAACCACGATAAAAGTATGGTTTAATATATAACGATCTTATTTCTGAATATACTGGAGATAAAAGTATAAAATGGGTGTGGTCCTCATGTTATTTAAAAGTGACGTAATATCCCCATAATTAATCACATCATTTTTATTGCCTTACCTAAACAAAGGTATAATTAGCCTTTCTGACCAAGTTTTAGAGATACAAACAGCATTTAGTATAGTATATTTTTTTTATGAAAAATGGTGCAAAAGCCCTGATACCTGACCCCTAGATATCTCCTTAACTGAAACAATCAGTTCATTGAGACTAATTTCAGTATCCAAAGTAGGATTAATGAATTCATTATCCATAACATGTTGTTCCATGTTTCCAGAAGAATCAAAGAACATTTAAGAAATTATTTGAATTTTTCATAAAACTGATCTAAACTTAAACCTTCATCGTCCAGTTTTTACGCCATGAAAAATTTGGATAAAACGATTTTTGGAACGTTGGTATTTAACATATCACCTTCTATCTTCCATTCATTTCACCCTTGCTTCTTACATTTTGTTAATGTTCTTTGAAGCGAACCGAAACATTTTTTTTTCTGAAGATTTACAAACAAACTTTCTCTATATGCTTTATCCAGACTTTTACATTCATCGTTTAGTCAGGGCTTATATGGTTCTTTAGTCTGAAATACAGACCATTGGGGCATGAACAACAAATATGTATTTACAATTTTATCATTAGAACAAAACTAACCACTTCATAATGGATATTTTCATTAAAACTCCCAGACGAGAATTCATACTATCTATGGTATTCATAATCCAATTTAATGAGCTAGCAATTAATCCTTTGTTGTCATTTATAAATTCAACGGAACTCATTCTGGTACCATCTGTCCAAGTCACATATTTTACCGTACACAATTTATTATTTCCATTACGACTACTCATAACTGTCTTCAAACTTAAACCAAAGGAGCGTAGTCAGAAAAATTAATTGAAATATTCAAATATACAATCTTAACACCTCCAATATAATCCTTTTTGTAATATATTGCACTCGCATCTAACGTATCACAAATGAGAATTTACCGTCAATAACTCCTGGAGTCCGCCTGTTCAAAATTCGAAAAATTTACACATTTGTAACAGACGACGCTCAAATTACTTAACGCGATAATCTACTGAATTGAGATTGATAGTTCAACTTCCGTCCTCAAATGGAAAAAAAAATCATCTGTAATCTGGTGTAACATAGCATGGAGAACATCAAATGCCAGAAAGTCAGCATCTCTACCTGTTCTACTATCAACGTCACTGTTAACGTGGAACGAGCGTCGGTCAGCGATCCGGGAAATGAACACCGAAAAGATTGATTGCAATGACAAATGTTTATTTACAATGATGACAATAAAGAGATTAAATAAAAAAAAACCTATAATACCCACACGTCACACTCACTAATTCACTCATTCACAAACACAATTATTACAAGTTACAGTCTGTAGCTACACACACAACGACGAATGGGATCCTGGTACAGTTCCGGTGCAAGACAGTCGCTAACCTGCAACCACGCTCAATCCAGAGCCAAGAGGTATAAACACATCAAGCAGCACCATGCTTGCTTGAAACGCCCAAAATGGCAAACTCACTAGTGTCCAAGACACGACAGGAAAGCTGGGATATACACACTAGTGTCCTTGACACGACAGCCATCCCAATAGTAGATATACTGTGACTCAGCCTCCAAGCAAGTCGCTGACCCTGGCCTACGTAACGACCCAACACATGTATTCCATGCTGACCTTGACCCTGGCGAAGAGAACTTATCCGGTCGGTCCTGACGCTGGAGTCACAATGAGTTGGCACAGCTGACTGGTCCTGGCTTGATAGCTGAGAATCCTAGTCCGTTATGTGAAGCTACAATAATACATAGTGGAAAATAATGCTGTAGTCACACAGATTCACTCTCACCTGGCATACTAATTAACTAATAATTAATTATCAATAATATAAATATTCATTAATATATTGTAAATATACGTAAATCAATATAATAAAGATAAAGGGATACGTGTGCGGCTCCAAATGGCTATAAAAACACGACTAAGCACAATTCATAGAAGTTGGCGTCTCACGGCTTCCATACTTTTTTACCCAGTGCGCGTACACACTCCAACTAACGCTATAGCTCTAGCTCAGAGCTTCCATAGAATTTTAAAACGGACAAGAACCCTATATTTATTAAATAATTCTACACACAACAATCTATTATGTTTATATTATCTAAATACACCAGAAATCAATAGGAAGTATGAAATTAAAATGATATAGCAGAAACACACCACAAAACAAGTGTACTACATGTATCAACAATAGTTACGCATGATTGGAGCGCACCGACACCTCGATTGCTTGACCCGATAGATTTGACGGCATGGATAAAATAATGCCAGAAAAAAAACCATATGGAAACGGAAGAAAGAAACATAACTTACCACAGTCTGTCGTCTGTGCCTTGTTCACAATATCGGAAACAGCTATATTTACATATCGGCTACACGAACTCACAAAACTGTGGACCGTAAACAAGTGTCCATTCCGTGCATAACCGGTCAAGCCCGTGACGTGTATCCGCCCAGTGGTGCGGACAATTAAGAGTCCTTACACCGCAAAACAAACTCAAATTAAAACTTACCATTTATAGACAAACTATACATGCTTACGTGACATGCATCACATCTCAGCCGGACTTGGACTTGAACCCTGCTATGATCAACTATCACTACAAAGGTAATAGGAGTCTACGGGTTCAGCTATTTAACATGTCCACTCACACCATGGTCATCGCACCTCGAGCTGTTCTCTGTGAGATTACTCCAGTCAACATGGAGGATAAAGAAGATGTCGAGAGAGAAGAACTACGTCAACAATTTGATGATATCTTGGAGAAGTTGGAGATTGGCTCCGATACCCTGTCAGAAGATAAGGTGGCAGAAGTACGGAACATCTTGGCAGGATTTGAAGATGTGTTCTCCCATAATGATGAGGACATAGGATTTTCATCGGCTGTCAAACATCACATCGTTTTGAGTAATCCTACACCATTTAAGCAGAGGCATCGACATATCCCTCCATCTATGTATGAAGAAGTTAGAAATCATCTTCATCAGCTGTCTAACACTGGAATCATTCGACCATCCCACAGTCCTTGGGCTTCGCCTATCGTTTTAGTACGTAAGAAGGATGGACAACTGAGGGTGTGTATAGATTTCAGGGAATTAAACAATCGGACTATTAAAGATTCTTATGCACTTCCAAGAATCGAGGAGATACTTGATGCTCTCACTGGTTCCAAATTCTTTACCGTTTTGGACATGAAATCAGGTTATCACCAGGTGGAAATTGCTGAAGCTGACAAGGAACGGACAGCGTTTACTGTTGGCCCGTTAGGCTTCTTTGAGTACAATAGGATGCCGTTCGGACTTAGCAACGCCCCGACTACTTACCAAAGGCTGATGGAAGAGTGCCTAGGTGACCTGCATCTTCAGATTTGCCTGATCTATCTGGATGATTTGATCATCTTCTCTGACACCTATGTAGAACACCTAAGAAGAATAGAGAGGGTCTTGCAGAGATTGAGGGAATGTGGCCTCAAGCTTTCCCCGAAGAAGTGTAAGTTTCTACAGGACAAGGTAATATACTTAGGACACATGGTATCAGCAGAGGGAGTGTCACCAGACCCTGCTAAGCTAGAGAAGGTCATGAATTGGACTACACCCACCAGTCCAGAGGAAGTTCGTTCATTCTTGGGATTCGCTGGTTACTATCGCAAATTCATTAAGGATTTTGCCAAGATAGCCAAGCCGCTCATGGACTTACTTCCAGGTTGTGCCAAATCTAGGACAAAGACTGGGCGAAAGAAGAAACCGAAAACTACAGACCATCCATCATGGCATTGGGGTTTAGAGGAGGACACGGCATTCCAGGAGCTCAAGAAACGACTAACGTCGCCACCCATACTTGGATATGCCCAGTATAAGCTACCCTTTGAGCTTCACACAGACGCTTGCAGTAAAGGACTAGGTGCGGTATTATACCAGCGACAGGACGATCAACTCCGAGTCATCCGTTACGCCAGTCGTGCACTCAACAAATCGGAAAAGAACTATCCTGCGCATAAGCTGGAGTTTCTGGCTCTAAAATGGGCCATAACCGAGAAATTCCATGATTACCTGTACATGAGTAAATTCACAGTGCTGACGGATAACAACCCACTTACCTATGTCCTCACCTCAGCCAAATTAGATGCTAGCAGTCATCGATGGTTGTCGGCATTAGCAGCGTTTGACTTTGATATCAGGTACAGACCAGGAAAATCCAACACCGACGCAGACGCATTATCTAGATTGCCAGACTCTGTTGAGGATCAGGAAAAAATCTCAAGGGATAGTGTCAAAGCTGTATCTCAGTCATCAGTTACCTCAGCATATGTCAACTGTCTGTCGATGTCAGGTACAGCCGTGGATGTACTATTGGACGCCGAAGGTGGAATCATGGATGGAATGACTAACCGACAGTGGAGGCGAGCACAAACCCAGGATCCAGTATTGAAACCATGGATGGATGCTGTCATGAAGCATGTTCGTCTGAGACGTCAAAGTTTACCCATGACCCATGATCATACCACGATGTATCGGAACTTCGACAAATTGCGACTAAAGCGTGGAGTGTTATACCGTGAGATTAACACTGATGGAGACAGAGGCAGACAAGAACAGCTGGTGCTGCCATCATCATTCATTGAGGGAGCTCTCAAGGGACTTCATGATGACATCGGCCAACATAAGAGCCCCACTGGTCAGTATCCATACATCTCAACCCATGGAGATGTTATGCCTCGATTACCTTTCACTCGAACCATCAAAAGGAGGAATTGGAAACATTCTTGTCATAACGGACCACTTTACACGATACGCGCAAGCCATCCCAACAAGGAATCAAACAGCCAAAACAACTGCTGAAGCAATATTCAACAACTTTATTGTACATTATGGCATACCACAGAAGGTCCATACAGATCAGGGAACCAACTTTGAGAGCGATATGATGAAGGAGCTGTTCCATTCTGGGAATGGAAAGATCACGGACAACACCCTATCATCCCATGGGAAATGGAACGACAGAAAGGTTCAACCGGACATGGTTAAACATGCTACGGACACTAGAGGAGAGCGAAAAGTGTGATTGGGCTCGTCACATTTCTTCCCTAGTACATGCGTATAACTGCACTCGCCACGATTCTACTGGACTTTCACCATTCCAACTCATGTTCGGTAGAGAACCCCGATTACGAGTAGACATTGCCTATGGCGTGGACAGAAATAACGATTCAACAACATCGCTTTCGGATTATGTGGACAACCTCAAGACAAGGTTAGAGGAGTCTTACAAGCTAGCCTCATCATTTGCATACAAGGCGAAAGACAGACAGAAAGCACAGTACGACAAGAAAAAAAGAGGAGCTACTATACAGGTGAACGACAGAGTCCTTGTGAAGATCCTAGCGTTTGACGGAAAACATAAACTTTCGGATATCTGGGAGGAGGAAGTGTACAAGGTCTTGGAACAATCGAATAAGGACATCCCTGTATATGTAGTTGAACCGGAGTCTGGAAATGGAAGGAAACGGACTCTGCACCGCAACAATCTCCTTCCGATAGGTTCATTACCTGAACAACCAGAGGTTCCAGGGGATCGGCCCATACCGGCGAAACGCAAAACGAAGACTGTTGCCAGATAGTGCTCCAGAGGAAGTTGAGACGCAAGACGAGAACAACGATGATGATGATGATGACTACTTTGCTTGCCACTATAAGGATATCAAGGATATTGATTCCCGGATCTCAGAAGGACCAGTACCTACTGATGAAACCCAGGAAGTGATCCCACCTCAGAACCCGGATGACGATCATGGTGTTGCTGAGGCGGTTGATGTTGTACGTCCATCTGGTGACGACCAGCTCTCCGGAGAGGATGGATCTTTAGGAGGGGGAGGACGAAAGGATGTGCAGGCTGATAGAGGTCTTCGACGAAGCACCAGACAACGAGCAACGCCTGCTTGGAAGAGATCTGGTGACTACGTATTTAGGCAACAGGCATCATCATCACAACAGGACACAACTTTGAGCTCTCGGATGGCATTGTTAGAGACGCTGGCACAGCAGAGTGTTTTAAGTAGAGTGTCACCGGATGTTGCTCAAGTTCTTGTCAACAGTATATTAGGACTTGTGTAATTTTTCACTTTTGACATTATTCCTGCAGATTTAATTATTGTATCTGTCACATTATTGTACCAGATGGAGATATTTTCATGTTTTTATATTTTGTACATTTTCTACTTTATATTTTGGAATTTTGATAATTCTGAAATTTATGTATGATACCCCCTTAAGTGAATTTGTGCAATATTATTGATGATAGTATTGTCATAGTCTAGGTTGATAGATATTGTTCATGACGAGGACGTCATATTTCAAGTAAGGGGAGGATGTAACAAAGTGCAAATAATGATGTTTTATAATTTGTCTTGATTTTAAATTAAATTTAATGTTGCGCCGCGTTTATTGTGCTGTTTGCGTGTGTATGTGCACTGCGTATGGTCGCTAGGCTGTGTACCTGTATACGTGTATGTTCGTACCTGTCACTTGTCTAACCTGTTTACTTATTCTATGGTTCTATATATAGGTGTTACCTCGTTTTGGTATAGTGGTCAGTGTCTTTGTTAGCTTTTGGCGCGGTTTTAGAGAGACATTTGTAGAGGAACTGCGCGGACGTGTTACACACAGTCCGGTTCTTCCTAATTTTTACTATTCTGTGAAGTCTTCCTGAAGATCATATATATGGTATGTACAACATTTAGTTGTCATATAATCTAATGATATATTTGGTTATTTTGAATTATTATTTATTATTGTGAATTTTGGAAAAAGTATGTCTTAATTGGAATTAGCGATAAGGATTGAAATTATTGGTAAAGATTATAAAGTTATTAGAATCATATTAGTATTGGCGAAAACGTTCATATTGTCTGCAAATGTTGTTCATACATGATCTGTATGTGTTGGTATGTATCTTTTACAGATAATCCATACACGTAGATTAAGAAGTTTTTATACAGAAGTTCTTCTGTGAAACCCCCGACCCATAGTTGGGGTAGGTACATGTGTATTTTACTGATTGTAGTCAATTATGAATATGATATATAGATATTATAGTAACAATGTATAAGCATTTTCTATTCTAAGATAAATATTTATGATGATAAAAGTATTCATTATAAAGATAGATTATTATTCTTGTTTTTGTTGAATAGTTTTAGCGTGATAACATATGAAATATGTATTCACTGAGCACTTCATGTACATCATGTAAGGATTAGTAATATCTGTGATATCTGCTTAATTCTTTGTGTATTGTCTTTGTAGGTTTTTTTTATTAAATGGAATAAAAATATGAAGCGTCGATCTGCGTCCTTCTTCTTCTACACTCTATTTTACACACATACTAACGCGAAAAACACTGGTGTATCCAACTCGAAGGAATCACAAGGACCTCCGAAAATCATTCCAAGTTCTCCATTCAAGTCAAGAAGTGGTCGTGTTATCTCCAAGCCGAAACGCTACGACGTTTATGTGCTTTATGTGAAAAGGGGCAGAATATTCCCCTCTAATGTGTAAATGTGTAGGGATGGCAGTCTACATACCCTAGTCATCATTCATGTGCTTAATTCTGTGTTGAAATCACAATTTCGGTCTTTTATATAATCCAAAATCATTCGCATGGAATTCAGTCATGTGGGAAGATGAAGCTTTACATTTTATTTCCCGAAGGATCAAAGCATTCCAGATTGACATTTTTTAAAGTTAAAATACTTATTTGTGTAGTAAAATATCAGAGCTACAAATTCAATGTTTTACAGCGCAAAATACTTCTAAGACAATGGACACATAAGAACTGGTAATAATAATAGCGAGCGCTTTATGGTATTGTGTGTGTGTGTGATAATTCAACGCCACCAACCTGCCCATACGATCAACTTTAAACGAAAGTGTGGCTGGAACTTCATTACCGAAAATACACTTGCGGCAGAACGCATCGAAAATTGCCGACACGTTGAATGGATTAAAATTATTTGACAAATTATCTTTTTAAGCCTCCGTGAAAAAGAAATAGTCTTACATAATTCAAATGAATTTAACAAACTGTACTTTAAAGCCCCAATATACGTAAAAATCACTATAAACAAACAAACTTTATCTTATTTTCCCCGTAATATATGTAACAAAACAAACACTTTCCTTTAATTAAAGAAAATAAAACTGACTGTTTTCAATTTAAATAAAAATTGAAAAAATCGGAAAATAATGTGGGACCCACAATAATTCATACATTACCGCTCGTAGCGATGACATTGCGCATGCGCATATACCGCGTGTGTAAACATGGCAGACACAGTACAGACATTCACCAGTCGCTTCCTTTTTTTCCAATCGTACATCAGGCCAGTTCTGAATTCTAACGTTATAATTGTGCGTCGTATCGTTTCTAAACTAATTATTCCTTCTAATAATTTCCCAACAACTGAATATTTATCACAGGAATACCTCAAGTCTACGACAAGACTTCGCAAACAATGTTTGTAAACAAAAACTTACCGTAGACATATCTGCATGTGCTTCCTCTATAAGTAGAAACCTCAACTCTCGCGAGATCAGGTCATGAACTTTCCGACGTGGTTCGGCAACAATCGTAATTTCGATGGCGGTGTTTAAAATGGAGATGTGTTTACAAATAGCGAGTTACAGCTTTGTAAAGGAAAGATGATAGATAGTCCTCTCTGCAATATCTGTAACTCTAAAAGGGAAAGTCTTGTGCATTTATTTTGAAGATCTTTTTTATCAATTCTTATAGTCTACATATGTAGTCAAAGATGATGATATATTGGTACATTTGTGTGTGCCGATGTTGTAGTGAAACGCTAGTTTTATATTGTCCGTCTGCTCTGGTAGTCAGGTCAGGGTTCAGAGTTCATTCTTTGTACATCGTGGGAAAATGCATCATGGGATATATTTACGTGAAAGTCCAAAGGAAACAGACTTACGGATTTAGCAAGGCTTAGGTGACCCATGAGGTAACTTTAATACGGTTTAAACGTTTGAAGTTTGATTAATTTTGTTGAAATATGTACTAAGGACAGGTTAATTTCTGTATTTTTCAGTTTTTTACCGCAGGTTGGGGCGCAAGCTAGGTGCAACCAAGAACCCCTACACTGTGTTTGTGATGATTGTGAACTATGGCTATAGGAACTGGGAACTTTGTATATGTAATAAAGGAACTCATTAAAGGCGTTTAGTTTGTATTTCTTTGGACTCACTCGACATCACAGTAAAAAACTCATGGCTGAAAACCCGGGAAAAAGAACCATCAAAATGACGGAAAAGGCACGTCAGGCATTTGAGGACACAGTCGGCAAGTATAAACATAGACTGTTAAATTTATACAGAAATTTAGATTGTCTCATAACTGATATTGAGTATGAAAATATGAACTTGGATGAATTAAAATCCTTGGCATCAGACATTACCCAATCATATGAATCCTATGAACAATTTTCAACCAAATTCAGTAAATATTTGGAAGAAAGTAGAACGGAACAAGGCCAGGAAGAATTATTATCTCATATGACAGCTGTGGAAACATTAAAATCCCAGTGTGACACGGTTTTGGACCAAATTCAATCATTTATTGACAAAATAAAACCAGTTCAAACTGTATCTGTGGTCGATAACATTTCACAGGGGTTTGTAGTCGAGGAAAATCCTCGGCATAGTGTAAGTGAATATAAAAACGGCGTTTCGGATATTATGTCAATAAAGTCGAAAACAAGTAAAACCTCAGTGCGTTCTAGCATAACTAACATCTCCAGGGTCAGTTCAGTATATATGAAACAACGAGCGAAATTGGAAGCGGCCAAAGTGAGGCTAAAATTTGCTGAGAAAGAGGCCGAATTGCAAAAATCCCTTCAGCTGTTAAAATCACAAAGAGAACTGGACGAGGCAGCAGCCGAGCTCAAGGCTATGGATGACGTTATTGACACTGGTAGCCCTATCAGACATTGTTCACAAGCACAGTCGGATGATGAGGAGTTACACAGGAAGTCTAGGACAGTTGAATTTGTGCAAAGTCAAGCCGAAAATTTGAACACTGGTTATGAAACATCCGACCCCTATTCACATAAAGTGCCGTTAAACGTTGAGGCTCGAGAATTCACCCCAGGTCAGTGTGTAACTGGACTGAATGATTTGACCAAATTTATGCTAAAGAAAGACTTGCTTATGGGTAGACTCACTCAGTTTACTGATAAACCCGAGGAGTATCGTGTCTGGAAAATGTCATTCCTAAATGTTGTAAAGGAACTTGATGTAAGCCCTCAAGAACAATTAGACTTATTATCGAAATGGTTGGGGCCAGAATCTCGAAAAAGGCTGTAAGTCTACGTGCTGCAAACATACACGACCCACCCCAAGCCTTGTGTAAAATCTGGACTAGGCTCAGTGAGAAGTACGGCGCGCCCGAGCAAATTGAGTTATCTTTGAGGGAAAGGCTAAACAAATTCCCGAAATTAACGAACCGAGATGGTCAGAAATTATTTGATCTTTCGAACATATTGGCGGAAATTCAGGCAGTAAAGGAAAACACGGCGTTCAGCTCGATAATGGCGTACTACGATTCGTCCAGCGGTATAAACCCAATTGTTTGCAAGTTACTCGTGTTCATACAGAACAAATGGACTGACTATGCGTGCAGATATCAAACCGAGCACAATGTTACATATCCGAAATTCAGTGTTTTCGAGAGGTTCATACAGGAAATGAGCTCGCGAATGAACAACCCGAGTTTCAATTACACCGATGGTACTGCGGTACCTAGCGTCAGCAAAGAACAACGTCGTACTGCGTCTACTGGAAGTAGGAATGCATACGTCTTTTCAAAGAAAACGGAAGTTAATAATGTGCCTACAGCATTTTTGTGCCCACTTCATGACAGTGCGAGAGAAGTGAAGCATTTGTTATCAGGTTGCCACCTGTTTCTATCGAAATCCAAGGACGAAAAGAGGGAAATTCTCTTAAAACACGGCGTGTGCTTTAAGTGTTGTAAGGACAAACATTTGGCCAAGGACTGTACAGAAAAAGTAATCTGTACTGTGTGTAAAGGTTCATCGCATTGCACCATGTTTCATGATGACAAATATCAGCCCCGCCAGTCTCACGGCGAGGAAAGGACAAGTATCAGGGGAGACAATCGTAAGATAAATTCCAAGTGTACACAGTTGTGCGGTGAAACCGGTCCCTTCGTGGGGAAATCGTGTGCAAAAACGGTGTTAGTAAATATCTACAAGGACGGACAACTTAATAATGTGTTGCGTGCTTATGCCATTATAGATGAGCAGAGCAATCAGACATTGGCCAAAAGTGAGTTCTTCGATTATTTTGGAGATCATTCTACGGAAACCGGATACGTACTTTCATCATGTGCCGGTGAAATTCAGGTAACCGGGAGGCAAGGCAGCGGATACGTAATGGAATCATTGGACAAGGAATACTCATTAAAATTACCGTTGATTACAGAATGCAATCATATTCCGAATGTGAAACAAGAAATACCTACACCGGAAGTTGCACGACACTATAGTCACATGCAGGACATTGCTCATCTTATCACAGAGTATGAAAACGATACGCCCATATTGCTTCTCGTTGGCAGAGATCTCATTTCGGCGCATCATGTGTTGGAACAGCGAACTGGACATGAACGTGAACCATATGCACAGAAATTAAAATTCGGTTGGGTAGTTGTAGGAGAATCGTGCCTAGGTCTCGTTCACAAACCTACGGTCATAACTGTGAGCAAAACGGTCGTTTTACCGAATGGCAGACCTACTCTCATGGATCCGTGTCCGAATTACTTCAAGGCTCAGTTTGAAAAATCCGATAAGTTGCCAATTGGAATGGACATATTTCAAAGAACAAAATTCGATGATATACCTGGTTACTCGCAACAGGATAAGGAATTCATGCGTGTCATGGAAGGGGAGTTTATTAAGGACGAGTACGGTAATTGGAGTGCACCGTTACCGCTAAAAAAGGAACGACCCACTTTGTCAAACAATATGGATCAGGCAAGGCATCGCGCAGAAAATCTACGAAAGTCGTTACTGAAAAATCCTACTAAGCGCGAACAGTTTTGTGCGTTTATGCAAAACATTTTTGACAAGGAGCATGCAGAGGTAGCTCCCGAGTTACAAGACGGCGAGGAAGCATGGTATCTACCGATATTCGGGGTTTATCATCCCCAAAAACCCAACAAAATCCGAGTCGTGTTCGATTTGGCGGCAAAGTTTAATGGACATTCGCTTAACGACATTCTCATGACAGGTCCGGATCTCATAAACAATTTGGTTGGTGTGTTAATGAAATTCAGGAAGGAACGAATTGCGATTATGGCCGATGTTGAACAGATGTTTTTCAACTTCTATGTGCACAAGCGTGACAGAAACTTTCTACGTTTCTTATGGTTTCAAGATAATGATCCCACACAACCGCTAAGGGAATTTCGTATGTGCGTGCATGTGTTTGGCAACTCGTCTTCTCCGTGTATTGCCACACTTGGATTAAGGAAATCTGCTTGCGACCATATCGATTTTTCCGCGTGCGACGAGGTGTGTTGTTTCGTCAAAGAGAGCTTCTACGTTGACGATGGGTTGACCTCTGTATCTGACGAAGGTCACGCAGTGCAGTTGTTGAGAGACACTCAAGCTCGATTACGGCAAAACGGAAACATTCACTTGCACAAGTTCTCGTCGAACAGTGTTGATGTTTTAAAGCAGTTTCCAAAAGAGGATACCAGCGAAATTTGCGATATGGACTTCGATGATGTCGTTCATAGGAGTCTCGGACTACGTTGGAAAGTCGGTTGTGATACGTTCACGTTTAGTGTTTCTGATGAGGTGAAACCGTTCACCAAACGAGGCGTACTTTCTACAATACATAGTGTATTCGACCCCCTCGGCTTTGTGGCACCAGTTATTCTTGGAGGCAGACTATTAATGCGAAATGTGTTATCGTCAAAGGATCTTGACTGGGATGACCCTTTACCTCCGGACTTGAACTCTGATTGGAAAAAATGGAGGTCTTCGCTTAAAGATCTGGAACAGTTAGAAATTTCGAGATGTTACTCCAATTCGTCATTGGAAAAGGCAATTCGTCGTGAACTACACGTATTCTCAGACGCGTCAAGGATGCCATAGGCGCAGTAGCATACATGAAAATTTATGACGTACAGGAAAATGCTTCTGTTGGATACGTTCTTGGCAAATCGAAAGTAGCGCCTTCCCACGGACATACCATTCCAAGACTAGAACTATGCGCGGCTGTTCTTGCTACTGAACTCGGTTTATTTATATCCGAACACGTCGATGTTGTGTTTGACGCCACCTACTACTATACCGACAGTCAGGTAGTACTAGGGTATATATTTAACGACACGCGCCGTTTCTTCGTTTATGTTGCTAATCGGATTGACAAGATTCTGAAGTTATCTTCCAAACAGCAGTGGAGTTTCGTTTCTAGTGAATGTAACCCTGCCGATAGTGCGACTAGGCCAATGCGTGCGAAAGACGTTGGAAAGTCAGTGTGGTTGAACGGACCCGTTGACGTCATGAGTGATTTGCAAAGTTCGTATAGAGACCAAGTATTTCCGTTGATCGGTAACGACGCATCGTCATCACAACGGAACAGACAATCCAGACGTGTTGCGTTTTGCTAACGATTCAAAGAACCTCATACTGAAGGTTGTTCAACAAGAGTTTTATTCGATGGAAATCGACTGTTTGCAGAAAGGACTGCCGTTAAACAGGAACAATTCTTTGTTGAAATTGTCGCCGTTTCTAGACGACGAGGGGCTCCTGAGGATTAGTGGTAGGATTCAGAATAGTGACATTGACTTACCTGGAAAGGATCCGATCATTGTCCCAGCAAAACATCACGTGGCTACTCTAATCGTGAGACATTATCACGAGAAATCGGAACACCAAGGCCGACATATTACGGAGGGTAAAATACGTTCTTCTGGTTATTGGCTAGTGGGAGGAAAGCGATTAATTTCCTCTATCTTACATCACTGTGTCGTGTGCAGGAAACTCCGAGGAAAGTTTGTGGAACAAAAAATGTGTACTTTACCGCAGGATCGTTTGACACCATGTCCGCCTTTCACTTATATTGGATTGGATACGTTTGGACCATGGAATGTGCGCGCGAGAAAAACTAGGGGAGGACAAGCTAACGCAAAACGTTGGGCTATAATATTCTGTTGCATGGTATCGAGAGGGATACATATTGAGGTCGTAGAGGAGATGAGCACATCTTCCTTCATTAACGCACTGCGGAGATTCATCGCGATCAGAGGACCGGTAAAGCACATTAGGTCGGACAAAGGATCTAACTTCGTAGGAGCCGTTAAGGAACTTAACTTGAATGTTATTGATGTCGAGGACAAAGCCGTAAAAGACTTTCTTTCAGAGGAAAGCATCACATGGACTTTTAATCCTCCATATGCCTCCCATATGGGCGGATCTTGGGAACGGCTTATTGGTACCGTTAGAAGGATTCTGGACAACATGTTGCGTAATACTGACACTAAACACCTCACGCATGAAGTGCTTACGACTTTTCTAGCCGAAGCGTGTGCTATAAGTGAACCAGCGACCACTGGTACCCGTATCTGACGACCCTGAAAACCCAGTGGTATTGTCGCCAAGTACTCTCATTACGCAAAAGACTGGCGTTCCAAATGTAGATCTAACCTTGGTAGACTTCTCAGTGAAAGACATGTTTCGATCCCAATGGCGATGTGTTCAGGTATTGGCCCAGAAATTTTGGAACGCGTGGAGAAGAGACTATCTACAATCGCTGCAAACGCGACAAAAGTGGAATCACGAACGTTCAAACTTCAAACAAGGTGACATTGTTTTGCTGAAGGATCATGACTCTCATCGTAATGACTGGCCAATGGGAATTGTTGAATGTGTTTTCCCTAGTCACGATGGTCTTGTTCGTAAAGTCAGAGTTAAGACAATTCGTAATGGACGATCGGTTTCGTATATCCGTCCTATTACTCAGTTAGTACTATTGATGGCAGAGTGAATTATTGTGTTGAACATTGACAGCGACAAGTGAATTTTATTGCTTATAGACTTTAGTTTATTGTTATTCAGATAAGTTTTGATATTATATATTTTCATCGGGTTATAAATAATATGAATGTTTACAGGGTGTCACAGTCCCAACCATACTTTTGTATATTTTACATTTTTGTATATATCAAACAATGTCTGAACTATTTGTACATGTATTCGATGAAAGAAATCAGGTATTATCTGGTCTAAATATTGTACTTTTATTTTCTTAATTATTTGCTGTAAATTTTATAAATGCGGATTCTCCGGATCCGAGTTCGAATATTTGAAATTAGTCTCGCCGGAAGGAAAATATACATGTAAGCGAGAACAGCGGTGTAAATTTTGGCAGTCAGTTATTGCTTATATGGGGTTAGCCAACGCAAAATACAGTTTGCGGTAAGTTTGAAATCATTTCTTGTGCCTTTATATTGCAATTATATGCCCGAAATCTGTTGTGTTTGATATTTGAGGCGAATATTTATCGATAAATGTATATGCTTATAACGCTATATGAGTACAGTTCAATATATCTCTATTATAGCTATAAGATATCAACTGTTATATGAATTTAGTTTGTATTTAATAAATATAAGCGAAACTTGTCAATATGTCAATGAATTACATGGAATTCAGGCTAGAATTAGTGAATAGATTCATATCAATTACTGTATGTAGGCAGATGAATGTATATACACAAATAATAGTTGAAATAGAAGAAATACTGTGTATAAATATTTATGAATCATTATAGACTATATAGTCAGCATAGTCAGACGTAGTCTTGTGTGATTGCAGTTCTACCCATGTTGATGGCGGGAACGAATGTGACACAGTCAGAATACATACATATATAGAATACAGAGTCATATGTGGGCCAGGACAGCCGCCAGTTACAGTCCTGTGTGGACAGATGCTGTCCTGTGTGATGTCCTGTGTGGGCAGATGCTATGATGTCCTGTGTGGACAGATGCTATGATGTCCTGTGTGGACAGATGCTATGATGTCCTGTGTGAGCAGATGCTATGATGTCCTATATGGTCGTGCAGATGTTCTAATATCCTGTGTGGACAGATGCTATGATGTCCTGTGTGGACAGATGCTATGATGTCCTGTGTGAGCAGATGCTATGATGTCCTATATGGTCGTGCAGATGTTCTAATATCCTGTGTGGTCAGATGCTATGATGTCCTGTGTGGACAGATGTTCTGATATCCTGTGTGGGCAGGTGCTATGCTGTGTGGACAGTTGTGCTCTAATTATGAATTCCGTTGGACATTTGTCATCAGACGTTCCTATGGGCAACTGTTCGATGCTGTGAACATTGCTGGTTGTTAGTCGGTCCAGAGACGTTTCCAGACCTCTTTCCAGATTCGTTGAGGACAGACTATACTGTTTCATATGTAATTATTAAAGTGTGTGTGTTTTGAATGAGTGAGTGAGTTGTACATATTTACATTTGTGTGTACAATTTATAATGTGTATATAGTGTATTAAACTTGTATATATTGTATATTATGTGTTTGTGCCATTCTATGCGAGTCGCGCTCGTCCAGGTTACACAGGGTTTAAATGTAGTAGTGATTTAGCAATCAGGCGAGGAATGTAGTGAAACGCTAGTTTTATATTGTCCGTCTGCTCTGGTAGTCAGGTCAGGGTTCAGAGTTCATTCTTTGTACATCGTGGAAAAATGCATCATGGGATATGTTTACGTGAAAGTCCAAAGGAAACAGACTTACGGATTTAGCAAGGCTTAGGTGACCCATGAGGTAACTTTAATACGGTTTAAACGTTTGAAGTTTGATTAATTTTGTTGAAATATGTACTAAGGACAGGTTAATTTCTGTATTTTTCAGTTTTTTACCGCAGGTTGGGGCGCAAGCTAGGTGCAACCAAGAACCCCTACACTGTGTTTGTGATGATTGTGAACTATGGCTATAGGAACTGGGAACTTTGTATATGTAATAAAGGAACTCATTAAAGGCGTTTAGTTTGTATTTCTTTGGACTCACTCGACATCACAGATGTTTTGTTAAAATCTTTAAAAATCGTTTTAAAAAACACGCTCCATTGCAGTCATGGATTAGGCTGTTCAAAATGTGCATCTTGTTGACCAACTTGCGCTCGCTTAAAGGCAGTGTCTATTTCATATTATTCAATCATTATGTTCTAATTCACCAGTTCAAACGAACATAAATCATTTATCAATTAAAACTCAACACTGCCATATAGAATACAGCTCACTGCAGCTTTCGCTTAAATGTCATTGAAGTACAAGAAATACGACAATCTTGGTCGCGACAGTTCCATGCTTCCAAATGAATATATTATCGGACACCTGATCGAGCTGCCTTTGTCCATAAGCCTTAACTCCTTCACCGTTTGCCAGCCGGCGGGGGACTTGTCGGCGAGTCTTATCAACTTGTTAAGTTTCTACAGTTTTGTTTTCAGGTCGGCCACCAACCCAACACAACCTTCAAAATCTCGTTTCTCAAGTTTTCTCTGCAAATTAGCAACTAACACTTCAAGTTCATCGTTAACTGGAATTTGATTCTATTCCCCTGGGACTTAAACTTCACAGACTTGTCTGATTTAGGCCTGTTGGCCTCCGTCTCTCCTCCTAAATCCGCCTTGATTGAATCTAACTTGTTGTCAAAACAAGGAAAAGGCCTCAACTGCGTCAAAACCCCCTGCATTGTGGCCCGCTGTAGACGCCGAGGGGCCCCAGTACCACCACTATTAAGTTTAGGGTTCGATTCTTGCTCATAGTCCACAGAGAAAAAGACTAACTAGAGTAGTATAAACCACGAGCGCACTGTATGGCTGCAAAAGCTCGAATGACGCTACAAACTATACACCCTGTATTGGTCCGCCCTGCCCCACGGAATTCACGTGCTACCCGTCACACGTCGTGTACGTCCCATTCCCCGCCCAAACCTACACACCTATGTATTCGAACACACAAATAACACCAGTGATACCATAACAATGATAAATATAATTATTAGCTAGTCAATGTTTGGCAAATTCTAGTCAAATCCTGTAATGCATGAATTGTATGGTCTCAGAACATAATCAACAGATTTGAATGAATGTGTAAAGCTACAATCTATCTTTAAACAAAGGGAAGTTGTAGTATTCTCTAGTCAATATTATCGTGTAGTTTCACCTGTGTTGGATTTATCTATTATTTTTGTCTTGTGTAACCTCGTTTTTATTATTAGATAAAGTACCTTTAACAAGAATGTTTGTGTCTTCAATATCGATCCTGAAAGATTCCAATAAATAGGACGAAGAATAATGTAGACGAGGTCAATCAATGTAGATTTATCACTGTCGTGTTCATCGACTACAGCTTCTTATCTCAGTTACCTGTTCACGTGACCGTTCATGGACTACAGCTCGTTATCTCAGTTACTAGTCCACGTGACCGTTCATGGACCACAGCTCGTTATCGCAGCTACCTGTCCACGTGACCGTTCATGGACCACAGCTCGTTATCGCAGCTACCTGCTCACGTGACCGTTCATGAACGATATTAGGCCGTATGATTTTGGAGAACTCAGTCTCTTTTTATTAATGTATGCGGATGATTTGGTGCTACTTGCAGAATCAGCCAATGAGCTACAGAATATGTTAATTAGTTTGTCTATATATGCGAATTCATGGAAATTGACCGTTAACACGGCAAAAACTAAGATTGTTGTCTTTAGAAATGGAGACCGCTTACGTAATAACGAGGAATGGTTCTTCGATGGAAACAAATTAGAAGTCGTTGAACAGTTTACTTATTTAGGTATCGTTTTTAAATGGAACAATAAATTTAATGTTGTACAAAAGCAATTATCCGGGCAAGGTCGAAAGTCAGTATTTGCCTTATATACAAAATGTAAAAATTTGAATTTAAACTGCCATACCTTGATTAAACTTTTTGATACATATGTTAACAGTATACTGTGTTATGCATCTGAGGTATGGGGCTCGTGCAAAGACATAGATATTGAGAAAGTTCACCTGGAATTTTGCAAAAGGATATTATGTGTTAAGAAGTCAACATGCAATGTAATGATCTATTTTGAATTGGGTAGATTTCCAATTGTACATACCAGACATTATAATTTAATCAAATACTGGTTCAAGCTTTTAAATACTAAGAACTGTGTTCTTAAAACTGCTTATGATGAACTCATGTATATGCCACAGCGAAATACTGTTTTTAATTTGGTAACTTTTGTGAAAGACAAACTTTTTTTACTCGGTCTTGGCGAAGTGTGGTTGAATCAACACAATGTGAACCCGTCTGTTGCCCTGCCAATTGTTAAACAGAGAATCTTTGATAATGCACGGCAAGAATTGTTTGAAATATTAGAGAATTCCTCGAAATGTTTTTTGTATAGACATTTAGTTGATAATTTAACATTGCAACAATATTTATGTAAATATATACCAAAGCGAAATAGAATTGCTCTAACTAGATTACGTTTATCAGCGCATATGCTGTATAGTGAAACCGGGAGATACCGAAACATTGTTAGAAATGAACGTATATGCATAATTTGTAATTCTGAAGATATTGAAGACGAATATCATTTTTTTGTTTATTTGTCCATTTTATCAAGCTTTAAGAGAGAGACGTATAAAATTGTATTACTGGAAAAAAAAACATCAGTTTTCAAGCTGATACAATTATTGAGTACAACGAACTTTAAAGAATTAACTATGTTAAGTAAATATATATATGATGCCATCCAGTTGAGGAATAGCATGATATAATGTTGAAATATATGTAACTACATGCATTTTCTGTCCATTCTCCACTGCGGTATTGCATTGCCTGCCACTGTATTTATATGTATTGTGTACATACTGATGAGCTGTAAAGCACAAAGTCAATAAATGAATTTGAATTTGTATGAACTACAGCTCGTTATCTCAGTTACCTGTCCACGTGACCTTTCATGGACTACATCTCGTTATCTCAGTTACCTGTCCACGTGACAGTTCATAGACCACAGCTCGTTATCGCAGCTACCTTTCCATGTGACCGTTCATGGACTACAACTCGTTATCTCAGTTAACTGTTCACGTGACCGTTCATGGACCACAGCTCGTTATCTCAGTTACCTGTCCACGTGACCGTTCATGGGCTACATTTCGTTATCTCAGTTACCTGTCCACGTGACCTTTCATGGACTACAGCTCATAGTCACAGTTACCTGCTCACGTGACCGTTCATAGACTACAGCTCGTTATCTCAGTTACCTGTTCACGTGACCGTTCATGGACTACAGCTCGTTATCTCAGTTACCTGTCCACGTGACCGTTCATGGACTACAGCTCGTTATCTCAGTTACCTGTCCACGTGACCGTTCATGGACTACAGCTCGTTATCTCAGTTACCTGTCCACGTGACCGATAATGGACTACAGCTCGTTATCTCAGTTACATGTCCACGTGACAGTTCATGAACTACAGCTCGTTATCTCAGTTACCTGTCCACGTGACAGTTCATGGACTACAGCTCGTTATCTCAGTTACCTGTCCACGTGACCGTTCATGGACTACAGCTCGTTATCTCAGTTACCTGTCCACGTGACCGTTCATGGACTACAGCTCGTTATCTCAGTTATCTGTCCACGTGACCGTTCATGGACTACAGCTCATAGTCACAGTTACCTGCTCACGTGACCGTTCATGAACTACAGCTCGTTATCTCAGTTACCTGTTCACGTGACCGTTCATGGACTACCTGCTCACGTGACCCTTCATGGACTACAGCTCGTTATCTCAGTTACCTGTTCACGTGACCGTTCATGGACTACAGCTCATATTCACAGGTACCTGCTCACGTGACCGTTCATAGACTACAGCTTGTTATCTCAGTTACTTGTCCACGTGACCGTTCATGGACTACACCTCGTTATCTCAGTTACTAGTCCACGTGACCGTTCATGGACTACAGCTCGTTATCTCAGTTACCTGTCCACGTGACCGTTCATGGACTACAGCTCGTTATCTCAGTTACCTGTCCACGTGACCGTTCATGGACTACAGCTCGTTATCTCAGTTACCTGTCCACGTGACAGTTCATGGACTACAGCTCGTTATCTCAGTTACCTGCTCACGTGACCCTTCATGGACTACAGCTCGTTATCTCAGTTACCTGTCCACGTGACCGATAATGGACTACAGCTCGTTATCTCAGTTACCTGTCCACGTGACCGTTCATGGACTACAGCTCGTTATCTCAGTTACCTGTCCACGAGACCGTTCATGGACTACAGCTCGTTATCTCAGTTACCTGTCCACGTGACCTTTCATGGACTACATCTCGTTATCTCAGTTACCTGTCCACGTGACCGTTCATGGACTACAGCTCGTTACCTCAGTTACCTGCTCATAGGACCATTCATGGACTACAGCTCGTTATCTCAGTTACCTGTCCACGTGACCGTTCATGGACTACAGCTCGTTATCTCAGTTACCTGTCCACGTGACCGTTCATGGACTACAGCTCGTTATCTCAGTTACCTGCTCACGTCATGGACTACAGCTCGTTATCTCAGTTACCTGTCCACGTGACCGATCATGGACTACAGCTCGTTATCTCAGTTACCTGTCCACGTGACCGTTCATGGACTACAGCTCGTTATCTCAGTTACCTGTCCACGTGACCGTTCATGGACTACAGCTCGTTATCTCAGTTACCTGTCCACGTGACCGATAATGGACTACAGCTCGTTATCTCAGTTACCTGTTCACGTGACCGTTCATGGACTACAGCTCGTTATTCTCAGTTACCTGCTCACGTGACCGTTCATGAACTACAGCTCGTTATCTCAGTTACCTGTTCACGTGACCGTTCATGGACTACAGCTCGTTATCTCAGTTACCTGTCCACGTGACCGTTAATGGACTACAGCTCGTTATCTCAGTTACCTGTCCACGTGACCGATCATGGACTACAGCTCGTTATCTCAGTTACCTGTCCACGTGACCGTTCATGGACTACAGCTCGTTATCTCAGTTACCTGTCCACGTGACCGTTCATGGACTACAGCTCGTTATCTCAGTTACCTGTCCACGTGACCGTTCATGGACTACAGCTCGTTATCTCAGTTACCTGTCCACGTGACCGTTCATGGACTACAGCTCGTTATCTCAGTTACCTGTCCACGTGACAGTTGATGGACTACAGCTCGTTATCTCAGTTACCTGTCCACGTGACCGTTCATGGACTACAGCTCGTTATCTCAGTTACCTGTCCACGTGACAGTTCATGGACTACAGCTCGTTATCTCAGTTACCTGTCCACGTGACCGTTCATGGACTACAGCTCGTTATCTCAGTTACCTGTCCACGTGACCGTTCATGGACTACAGCTCGTTATCTCAGTTACCTGTCCACGTGACCGTTCATGGACTACAGCTCGTTACCTCAGTTACCTGCACACGTGACCGTTCATGGACTACAGCTGTTTCCGTTATCTCAGTTACCTGTCCACGTGACCGTTCATGGACTACAGCTCGTTATCTCAGTTACCTGTCCACGTGACCGTTCATGGACTACAGCTCGTTATCTCAGTTACCTGTCCACGTGACAGTTCATGGACTACAGCTCGTTATCTCAGTTACCTGTCCACGTGACCGTTCATGGACTACAGCTCGTTATCTCAGTTACCTGTCCACGTGACCGTTCATGGACTACAGCTCGTTATCTCAGTTACCTGTCCACGTGACCGTTCATGGACTACAGCTCGTTATCTCAGTTACCTGTCCACGTGACCGTTCATGGACTACAGCTCGTTATCTCAGTTACCTGTCCACGTGACCGTTCATGGACTACAGCTCGTTATCTCAGTTACCTGTCCACGTGACCGTTCATGGACTACAGCTCGTTATCTCAGTTACCTGTCCACGTGACCGTTCATGGACTACAGCTCGTTATCTCAGTTACCTGTCCACGTGACCGTTCATGGACTACAGCTCGTTATCTCAGTTACCTGTCCACGTGACCGTTCATGGACTACAGCTCGTTATCTCAGTTACCTGTCCACGTGACCGTTCATGGACTACAGCTCGTTATCTCAGTTACCTGTCCACGTGACAGTTGATGGACTACAGCTCGTTATCTCAGTTACCTGTCCACGTGACCGTTCATGGACTACAACTCGTTATCTCAGTTACCTGTCCACGTGACCGTTCATGGACTACAGCTCGTTATCTCAGTTACCTGTCCACGTGACCGTTCATGGACTACAGCTCGTTATCTCAGTTACCTGTCCACGTGACCGATAATGGACTACAGCTCGTTATCTCAGTTACATGTCCACGAGACCGTTCATGGACTACAGCTCGTTATCTCAGTTACCTGTCCACGTGACCGTTCATGGACTACAGCTCTTTATCTCAGTTACCTGTCCACGTGATTCAAAAATTACAGCTCGTTATCTCAGTTATCTGCTCACGTGACCGACTACAGCTCGTTATTCATGGACTACATTTTTCGTTATTTCATCGATGATACCAATGTCCACGTGACCGTTCATGGCTACAGCTCGTTATCTCATAACCTGTCCACGTGACCGTTCATGGACTACATTCGTTATCTCAGTTACCTGTCCACGTGACCGTTCATGGACTACACGTTCCAGACATATTCATGTGTATTGATTCAATGTTCAGTGGTCTTACGGTTGTCATGTCCACATGTATTCTTACGTCGATAAATTATTATGTCATTCACTCCAGACATATACATACATGTGCACGTTAATATTTCCCGTGTGTGATGACACACTTGAGTCATTTCGGTCGTCCCCCTGTGTGTGTAAAGACTTACTCTCTAATTTCCCTGTGTGTGTTGTATTATAATTTCCCTGTGTGTGTTGTATTAAAATTTCCCTGTGTGTGTTGCATTATAATTTCCCTGTGTGTGTTGTATTATAATTTCCCCGTGTGTGTTGTATTATAATTTCCCTGTGTGTGTTGTATTATAATTTCCCTGTGTGTGTTGTATTATAATTTCCCAGTGTGTGTTGTATTATAATTTCCCGTGTGTGTTGTATTATAATTTCCCTGTGTGTGTTGTATTATAATTTCCCTGTGTGTGTTGTATTATAATTTCCCTGTGTGTGTTGTGTGTGTGTGTGTATTATAATTTCCCTGTGTGTGTTGTATTATAATTTCTGTGTGTGTTGTATTATAATTTCCCTGTGTGTGTTGTATTATAATTTCCCCGTGTGTGTTGTATTATAATTTCCCTGTGTGTGTTGTATTATAATTTCCCTGTGTGTGTTGTATAATAATTTCCCCTTGTGTGTTGTATTATAATTTCCCTGTGTGTGTTGTATTATAATTTCCCTGTGTGTGTTGTATTATAATTTCCCCTTGTGTGTTGTATTATAATTTCCCTGTGTGTGTTGTATTATAATTTCCCGTGTGTGTTGTATTATAATTTCCCTGTGTGTGTTGTATTATAATTTCCCTGTGTGTGTTGTATTATAATTTCGCCGTGTGTGTTGTATTATAATTTCCCTGTGTGTGTTGTATTATAATTTCCCTGTGTGTGTTGTATTATAATTTCCCTGTGTGTGTTGTATTATAATTTCCCTGTGTGTGTTGTATTATAATTTCCCTGTGTGTGTTGTATTATAATTTCCCTGTGTGTGTTGTATTATAATTTTCCTGTGTGTGTTGTATTATAATTTCCCTGTGTGTGTTGTATTATAATTTCCCTGTGTGTGTTGTATTATAATTTCCCTGTGTGTGTTGTATTATAATTTACTGTGTGTGTTGTATTATAATTTCCCTGTGTGTGTTGTATTATAATTTAGCCGTGTGTGTTGTATTATAATTTCCCCGTGTGTGTTGTATTATAATTTCCCTGTGTGTGTTGTATTATAATTTCCCTGTGTGTGTTGTATTATAATTTCCCTGTGTTTGTTGCATTATAATTTTCCCTTGTGTTGTATTGTAATTATCCCTTGTGTGTTGTATTATAATTTTCCTGTGTGTGTTGTATTATAATTTCCCTGTGTGTGTTGTATTATAATTTCCCTGTGTGTGTTGTATTATAATTTCCCTGTGTTTGTTGTATTATAATTTCCCTGTGTGTGTTGTATTATAATTTCCCTGTGTGTGTTGTATTATAATTTCCCTGTGTGTGTTGTATTATAATTTCCCTGTGTGTGTTGTATTATAATTTCCCTGTGTGTGTTGTATTATAATTTCCCGTGTGTGTTGTATTATAATTTCCCTGTGTGTGTTGTATTATAATTTCCCTGTGTGTGTTGTATTATAATTTCCCTGTGTGTGTTGTATTATAATTTTCCTGTGTGTGTTGTATTATAATTTCCCTGTGTGTGTTGTATTATAATTTCCCTGTGTGTGTTGTATTATAATTTCCCTGTGTGTGTTGTATTATAATTTCCCTGTGTGTGTTGTATTATAATTTCCCTGTGTGTGTTGTATTATAATTTCCCTGTGTGTGTTGTATTATAATTTCCTGTGTGTGTTGTATAATAATTTCCCTGTGTGTGTTGTATTATAATTTCCTGTGTGTGTTGTATTATAATTTCCCTGTGTGTGTTGTATTATAATTTTCCTGTGTGTGTTGTATTATAATTTCCCTGTGTGTGTTGTATTATAATTTCCTGTGTGTGTGTGTTGTATTATAATTTCCTGTGTGTGTTGTATTATAATTTCCCTGTGTGTGTTGTATTATAATTTCCCTGTGTGTGTTGTATTATAATTATCCCTTGTGTGTTGTATTATAATTTCCCCGCGTGTGTTGTATTATAATTTCCCTGTGTGTGTTGTATTATAATTTCCCTGTGTTTGTTGCATTATAATTTTCCTGTGTGTGTGTGTTGTATTATAATTTCCCTGTGTGTTGTATTATAATTTTCCTGTGTGTGTTGTATTATAATTTCCCTGTGTTTGTTGCATTATAATTTCCCCTTGTGTTGTATTATAATTTCCCCGTGTGTGTTGTATTATAATTTTCCTGTGTGTGTTGTATTATACTTTCCTGTGTGTGTTGTATTATAATTTTCCTGTGTGTGTTGTATTATAATTTCCTGTGTGTGTTGTATTATAATTTCCCTGTGTGTGTTGTATTATAATTTCCCCGTGTGTGTTGTATTATAATTTCCCGTGTGTGTTGTATTATAATTTCCACGTGTGTGTTGTATTATAATTTCGCCGTGTGTGTTGTATTATAATTTCGCCGTGTGTGTTGTATTATAATTTCCCTGTGTGTGTTGTATTATAATTTCCCTGTGTGTGTTGTATTATAATTTCCCTGTGTGTGTTGTATTATAATTTCCCTGTGTGTGTTGTATTATAATTTCCCCGTGTGTGTTGTATTATAATTTCCCTGTGTGTGTTGTATTATAATTTCCCTGTGTTTGTTGAATTATAATTTTCCCTTGTGTGTTGTATTATAATTTCCCTGTGTGTGTTGTATTATAATTTCCCTGTGTGTGTTGTATTATAATTTCCCTGTGTGTGTTGTATTATAATTTCCCTGTGTGTGTTGTATTATAATTTCCCTGTGTGTGTTGTATTATAATTTCCCGTGTGTGTTGTATTATAATTTCCCCGTGTGTGTTGTATTATAATTTCCCGTGTGTGTTTAATTATAATTTCCCCGTGTGTGTTGTATTATAATTTCCCGTGTGTGTTTAATTATAATTTCCCTGTGTGTGTTGTATTATAATTTCCCTGTGTGTGTTGTATTATAATTTCCCCCTTGTGTGTGTTGTATTATAATTTCCCCGTGTGTGTTGTATTATAATTTCCCTGTGTGTGTTGTATTATAATTTCCCTGTGTTTGTTGCATTATAATTTTCCCTTGTGTTGTATTATAATTATCCCTTGTGTGTTGTATTATAATTTCCCCGCGTGTGTTGTATTATAATTTCCCGTGTGTGTTTTATTATAATTGCCCGTGTGTGTTGTATTATAATTTCCTGTGTGTGCTGTTTTATAATTTTCATGTGTGTATTTTATTAAGCTTTCCCAACTTGACTTTTAATTTCCCAGATGTTTACTATTAAAACCAGGATGTAACCAATACCATTACTTTTGTCTATCATCATCATCTGCTATTTCCCAAGTATACAAGATCACCCACACAACCACACAGCCACATATTGTCTATCATCATCTGCTATTTCCCAAGTATACAAGATCACCCACACAACCACACAGCCACATATTGTCTATCATCATCTGCTATTACCCAAGTATACAAGATCACCCACACAATCATCATCTGCTATTACCCAAGTATACAAGATCACCCACACAACCAGACAGCTACATATTGTTTAGTACACTTGTAGTCAGTTTTTACCTGGTATAAACCTCATCTATATATCTTTACCACACAACCCTTTAGCACATAAACGACAACCCTTTAGCACATAAACGACAACCATTTAGGACATAAACGCCAACCCTTTAGCACATAAACGACAACCCTTTAGCACATAAACGACAACCCTTTAGCACATAAACGCCAACCCTTTAGCACATAAACGACAACCCTTTAGGACATAAACGACAACCCTTTAGCACATAAACGACAATCATTTAGCACATAAACGACAACAACTCAAATGCTACATTTGCCAACTAGCGTGCAGCATACGATCGCCAGTTAGAGTTTATTTGAACTGAAAGAGTGTCAGTGTTTTACAAAGTGTAAAATCTTCACACCAACACACCGTTCTAACTACTTTCTCTGTAAATCATAGTTACACAAGCACGAAGCAGTCCTGGGCTAAAGACCAGAGATAAAAACATCAAATTACTTTGTATGATATATGAAAGAAAAAAAAATCAGGAAAACCTCGGACTGCCTCAATTTTTTTAATCCGTTCAAAATGACCGCCACGGAATAGTTAGAAACTATTGTTAAATGATATCCATTGTCCAATAAAATGATTATGTTCAATTTTTAAGGTAAACTATTCGTTTAATATGAAGCACGTGCATTTTTTTTTATTCTGGCGTGTCGTATGGAAACGCTGTTCGATAGATAATGTCCCTACACCAATACCCGTACCACACCTGAGTCATGTGACCCGACATGTACACATGCCCGTACCTAAAGCGAGCAGTGCGAGCCGTTTATACAACATTTTCCCGGCAATTACTCGCGAAACGCGGGAAAACTAAAATGTAATTGTGATCATTATTGAAAGATAGTTTCTATGAACTTAAATAATTGATTGTAATTATTTCATTTATTTACAGAATCAATTTTCTATGTGATCAAATAGATCTAGTCATTAACTCACATATAATTTGTAATTTCTATAATGTTCTTTATGTTTATATACTTTACTCAGAAGGGAGATGCATCATTATTCTATAAGAGTTACCTCCCCTACACCATATGCTTGTAATACTTGCATGCATGTGTGTACGTCCGCGTTACGGATGTATTAGAAAAGATTAAACATGGCAATCTGAACACACATCGTTTGTTTTAGCTCCGGCATAGACTGCCCAAATAGTCATTAATACACTCTGTAAGATGATGTCTTGAATGGAGTCCTTTGGTTTTCCCGCTGTTTCCGCGTTGCCCTCCGATACACCCACCGAGTGGACGGCGTCCATCAATATAGGTATATCACTGTTATGGGTGTATTGCCGGTATCTCGACATGTACCTCTGTTAAGTCTGATTGTATAACGTCTAACGGAATATCGTCTCGGTTTGACATATCTCCGTCTATGCCGTGCTTGGATTTTTTCACAAGTAGTGTCAGTGTCAAGTTATTTTAGTGGATAAATCACAGTTATTACAGTGTAAAAACTGTTGATTTCTACCATGGTATATTTTTTCCATAACGGAGTTTTTAGGTGTTTAACTACAGTAGGGTACACTGGTACAAGTGGGGTAGCGTTTAATAGTGTAAATATGGTAGTTATATGGGGTATTCAATTGGTGGGTTAGAACTAATTTTAGCCAATCAGAAACGAGCTTGTCCGTCACTGCAAGGAGAAACAAACAGGGTTGCGAGCCATGTAACCGTGATTACGCTGGCTGCGTTGAAAACTTCGTAAGACATGGAATATAAAGCGAGTTAGGGAACTTCCAAGGGGTGAGTGTTTTGTATAAAACCACCATTGTTGGAAATATAACCGGCTGAGTAGCTGTCATTGTATTTTTGTCATGTTTTAAGCGAATCATGCTGGTAGTGAAATCGGCTCGCTGAACCATGTGCAGGGCTAATATACGATACATTGTGTGAAGTACAAGGAGAGTAATAACTTATGTTTAGGTCTATTTTTGAGCATTTCTAGGCATATAGAGATACATTTAATAGTTATATAGTATTGTCAATAGATAGAATGTGTTTTGAGGTAATATTAGGGATAATTGCGAAACCGTCGTGTCGTAGTCACGTAAGTTTATTTATTGTCGGTATTTAAAACAGTACAAACATTAGCTCTTTTGAGCTATTTCATCCGACACATGCATACAGTCACACACTAAATACGCAATGACATAATAGATAAAATATAAGTTTAAAACCACTCGGATTAAAACTTTAATATTCCGCAGGTGAAGTATTAAAATATAGTATTGTTAAATGTGTCTGATTATGATTATATAGGTGCATGTGTTGCATTTACATTTTGGCCCATACCAGATGTTAATTAGTGTCTTAAATTGTGTAAGTGTGGTTGTTGTTCTGAAATGGTCTTGTAGGGTGTTCCAAATTTTAGGTGCTTCTGATCTAAATGAGTGTTTGCCGTATTTTGTGGTCCTAACCTGTGGTATTTCCGCTGTATTATGGTATCTAAATGTCTATGATTTTTCTGTTATGTTTATAAGGTCATGCAAATATGTTGGTGTTTGATTGTTGCTAATTTTGAAAACTTCTATTGCAAAATTTCGAAGGCGCCTAATTTTGAGAGAGGGTAATTTTGAACGGGCTAATAAATTTTCGTATGTGTTTTCGTAGTCGTCATAGATGAATTTCAGAGCCCTTTCTTGAATTTTTTCCATTTTTTGTGTATTAGTTTCACCACAGAAGTGTCATGTAAGTGGGCAGAAATTAAAGTTCGAAAGAATGAAAGAATGATATATAGTGAGTCTGCCCGGTCTGTTTAAGTGTTTTCCTATGCATTTGAGTGTGTTGAGTTGTTTCGATGCTTTTTTACAGATGTTGGATACATGTGTGTGGAAGTTTAGTTTAAAGTCAAGTGTAACTCCTAGCAGTTTAACCTCTGGTTCGCATTTAATGGTATTGTTGCCTACTTGGAAAGTGATGTTTTCGTTTTGTGTTTTATTACCTACTGCCATGGCTTGAAATTTATTTGGGTTAGCTTTCATGTGATTGTTTGCGAACCAGTGTATGAGTGAGTTGCAGTCTGTTTGTAGTGATGTTTTGACTGTTTCTAATGAGGTGTGTGCTTTGCTAATAGTGTTGTCGTCGGCATAGTTGTATAATTTGCAGTGTTGTATAGAGTGGAAAATGTCGTTGATGAAAGTGTTGAAAAGAATTGGCCCTAATATTGATCCTTGTGGTACTCCTTTGTATAGTTCCTGAAAGGTGCTTTTAATATTTCCTAATTTAACCTTTTGTTTTCTGTTTTTGAGATAGTTCGAAATAAGTTCTGAGGCCGAATTTGAAAGTCCATAGTTTTTGAGTTTAAGAGTTAGTAGGTCTTGAGGCAAGCAGTCAAAAGCCTTTGAGAGATCCATAAGTATGCATCCCACATACTTATTCTGGTCTAGTGCCATTTTCCAATCCTCAACGATTCTCAATAATGCTGTCTGACATCCATATCCGGCTCTGAAGGCAGAGAGGTAAGGGTGAAAGACACCATCAAGGAAGTCGCTGAGTTGGAAGTGTATGGATCTCTCAAAGACCTTGGACAGTGCCGAGAGTATACTCACTGGTCTGTAGTTTCCTTTGTCGAGGGTGCTGTCTTTCTTGTGAATTGGTCTAACTTGTGCTGTTTTTAATGCGTCTGGGAATGTTTTTTAGGATTAATTTTGTTGAACAGTTTGTTTATGAATTCTATATCTACATGTTTAAATGTAAATTGTGTATCTTGTTTTTTGTTCCTGGCTATGGTCTGTAGACTAGGATGTTGATCGTCAATAGGGGGGCTGTTAGATCCAATATCTTTTGCTACATGAATGAAAAAATTATTAAAGGTGTCTGCTACTTCTGCTTGTTTGTTAATTATTTTTCCTTTTTCTTCCAATATAATGTCTACTTGATTTTGGCAGCCTTTGTTTGTAATAAATGGTTTGATAGTTTTCCAGAAGTTCTGGTTGTTTTGTCCCCCTGTACATCTGTCTAGGAAGTATTGTTTTATTGACTGTTTTCTGAGTTTAGTGACTTGGTTTCTCTGTGTTCTGTATTTTTCCCAGTTCTTGGTGCGGTTGGTGATGTACTTATTGTGAAGCATTTTCTTGTAATATATCTCGTCTTAGTTTCTTGTTCATAAATGGTGCTTGGTGTAATCTAGCTCGTCTTTTTTTCATTGGGGCGTGTTTGTTTATTATGTCTGTCAGTGTTTTGCTGAAGTTGTTGTAGGCTGTGTTAACGTCTGTATGTTTAACTGTTTCTTCTAGTGATGCGTTCTGTAGGTCAATGTGGAAGTTTTCAATGTTAAAATTTCTGAAGCTTCTATATGTTACCAATGGTTGTTTACATTTTTTAGTTCGTGTGGTAGGGCCAGGCAGATGGGGTCCTGTAGCCGGTGTGAAGTCAGGATGTCGCCTGAGTGGTGGCAGCTAGGTCGTAATAAACTCCGTTGGTCCTTCGTCACGGCTACTCGTCACATACACTTCTCAGACAACTCGGACGCTTCATTGAGACGTCATAGAGTCGCGTCACGACAGGGAACTGGAGAGTTTGGTAGCTATGCTCAACTATTTTTTTCCTGTAAATATGCCTTAAACATGTATTTGTATGTATAAAGCATCTTTTGGTGATGTCAGTAAAACAAACAGAATGAAGATATCTTGATATTTGGTTTTTTAACGGATTTTTCAAATTTAAGAATTTTGGGATTTTTTCTGAGGTTTTCCAACCATTGTTGGAAAAACATGTCACTATGGAAAAAAAAAAACGTATTTGAAAGTTATTTCTCTATTTTCTTTATAAACAATAAATTTAAATGACATGTATCCCATCATATCAAAGCAAGTTTGGCTTCCAAAACATTCCAGAAAATTTTATTTTAGTGCACAAAGATGTCATATTGCTCAAAACTGTTGAAAATCTATTCTTCCACACATGTTTCACCAAAACAAATTCACATATCTGTCTAAAACATGCAAACCAATAAAAAAAACTGTTTGAATACAAAAGTATCAAAATTATAGCCTACCTTCTTTTATAAGAATCCAGCTCTCTCACTTACATGTAGTTGTCTGTAAAAAAAGTGTGTTACAGTAAATTACCTATGCTACAATTTTTAGATAGTATCCTAAATATTATTATTATTATTACTATGTATATACAATGTATAAATATGTTTATTGTACATAATGTTTTCCCTTAAAAGTGTAATAAATTATAATAGCATAATTTAATTTAAATGCAATTATAGGGAACAAGCTTGGTAATAATGCCATAATCCAGGAATTGAGAAGAGGAATATTTGTGTATTTTTTTTTTTTTTTTTTTTTATGAATTTATTTTAATTCTCAAAACCAGCTTGAACAAACAAACTAATGTTTAAATTAATTATATTTTCACATATAGTGAAGCCTGTCTTTGGGACCAGTCACCAACTGCTATTACAACCCTTTTAATAAGGGAGTTTTTATCAGGTAGTCTCAAATTAACCATCAATTATAATTGAACTCTGTAAAATGACCACTTGTTCCAAAGCACTTCAGAGATCTTTATTAGACAGGTTTCACCATAAGGAAATAGCTGAAAAACTAACAAAATAACAAATAACAGCAAAAAAATAGCATAACAAACAAAAATAGTATTTAAAACCATTGTTTAAACAACTCAACAAGTTCATCTTGCTATAAAATTAATTTGAAAAGCAAGCAAACAATTCTTGTATTAAAATCAGTTTTCAACATGTAGCTTTTATTGAATTTTTTCTTTGTTGACATGCAGAGCATTTCATTTTGATATAACACAGGTAACACCAACATGCAAATCACAGCAGAGTCAATGAAACATGAAAGCATGCAGTTCTTGCAAATCATTTTCATTTAATTTAATCATGCAAATAATCACAAACATGCAAATCACCATTGTTTTTCTCTCTCCCATATTTAAGGGTGTGTAAAAGTCTCATTTCATTGGTTTGATTGGTTTTGCTGATTTGAACTTTCTTCTCATCCAAATAACAATGAAACAGGAACCACGTGCAGAAATACTAGGATCCAAACCTGTTGTTTCTGGACGTATTGCCAGATCTCCTGAAGCATAGTCCTCCTGAAGTTTGTAAACATACAGGGCCTGGTCCTCTTTGTATTTCACATTGTAATATTCATTAAAACCTGGTACCACTGAAAGAACTTGTCCATCATACCACTGACCATCACTGAATTTGTGTCTTATGTTTTTTCCTACCAACAGAGGTTTGTTTTTGCTTCTCCTCTCCGGAAGTGGCACAGACTTTGCCTCTTGGATTAAGACCTTTAAGTTGGTGGTCAACTCCGATACTGTCTTTTGACGTCTGCCCGTAGAAAACAAATACAAGTTTTTGTCCTTTGTTACCTGCTGCAGAACATTTTTTCGGAAATTCAGCTGAACTTTCAGAGCCCGTATTTTTTCCTTCTTTGTGTCCAACTCCTGTAAACATTCCTCAAGGTTATCCGGTGACTGCCACAAGCCATAATACAATATATCCCTTGTCATATCCTCCTTTCTTTTCAAAATTCGATTTCTTTTTTGTGCCAGCTCTTCTTCTTTCCTTCTCAAATTTTCTAATCTCCTTTGTTCAGTATCCTTAATTCGGGCTTTAAACTTTTCCCTTATTTCTGACCCCTCTTTCCTACTATCCTCTATCAATCTGTTCCGATGTTCTTCCTCCAAGCTGTCCAACCATTCGCACGTCTTGTTGTGTGAAAACATAATGTACGATTCATTGCACAGGGTTGTTGCATTTGGTCTGAATTTCATTAAATGGTCTAACTGACCAAAAAAGAATTCTGGCAGTTTATTGTGTTTTAAGGAACTTTGTGTTTGATGTATTAATTCCTCATTTGTTGTAGAGAAAGTACCTCCCGGTAAATGATCTGCTGCTTGTCTTTTCAATAGAGTAAGCATGGCGGCAAAGAGAAACTGTAAAATTTGTATGGTTAAACCATCACTGTCCTCTGAGGAGAATAGCTCTTTCATGATGGCATTGTCATCTGAATTCTCGTTTACGAATGGCCTGAAAGCTCCAGAAATAACAACTGTGCTGTCATCTTTGGCGACTTCGAGATAATCCTGGAGTGCTGACAGAGTCTCATTAAGCGTCAAAATATGGGAGTTGTCTTCCATTTTGCGCCATAGTGGCCCCGTGACAGATTGTGAGATAATTCCCAGAGCTCTACAGCCAGCTATATAGACTGGTTCTATAATATCAGCCTCCACTGAAGAAAGTAGTCTGTTCGTACAGCCATGAACTGATTGCAAAAAATGCAAAATGTTGTGTCGATGGTGATACGCAATGTGTCCCAGTAAAAAGAAGACATTGAATCGATTGTGTTTGTATCGCATAAACTGTACATTATCTCCTTTTTGTCTGCAGTATGACCTGAATGGGTCATATACCCCGTTTTTTATCTACGCCTTTAACAAATGCTTTGCTACATGTTCTTAATAACCTGCTTGTTCCACTTTCACTGCTTTTCACTTCTTGCTCTTCACTTTCTTCCAAAGCTTCTGCACCACCTGGCTTCGACAGAAGAGAATGCTCAAATTTAAGAAGCGCTTCTGCACATACATCAGCAAAATTAACCAGAAGATGCAATCCACAAAAGAAGTTATTCATTTTGGAACAAGCACTTTACTCCTCCTCATTCATTTGCACCAATCCCTCCAGACATTTCGGCAATATCTCTTCCCTGTATTCCTTCAAAAGTTGTTGAAATTTTTTTTCTGAGGCAGCCCGATCCGACATTGTGTTCTTTATGTTGCATAAAATTTTAAAACCTATTTCAGTTCTATTGTTTTGGTCACAGAGTTTGTTGACATCATGTAATATGTCTTTTAGTGTATTCAACAGTTTCTGAACTTTTGATATACATTTCACATAACCCTAGAACATAACTATTCTTTTCTTCATCACTGATAGCAAACACTTCAAAACTCCTTCCATACTTTGAAGTCTCATCTGAATACAGAGTAAGATTTTGGCTTATGGAGATACTTTCCAACTGCTTCTGTGCCAGGGCCATTCTCCGATCACTCATGCGGTCAACAGTCTGTCTACTGGGTAATTTACTTAAAGAACTACCACAAAGTGTTGCTACAGTACTTAAAACATCGGCCATATTCTTTGATGAAATACCATAATTTAACAGCTGCATGACACAGTTTGTTAATTCTGGTGAAAATGCACCCTTATCCTCATCATATGTGGAAACTGGTAATTCTGCATTGTCATTCAGCAATGCCAAGAGATAATCATTTGATTCCTTTAGGGCATCATTTTCTGTTATCACACTGTTCACTTCCTCATTTTCAATTTCATTAACTGAGAACTTTCTTCTACATAATCAGATAAAACAGTGGCTGTTTTCCAAGGATTCTGTTTCTAAACCCTTTGATGTCAGTTCTTTCTTCAAGTCTCTCACATTATTCTCCAGTTTTCTCACATACTCACACAACTTTTCCTTTGATGATACTGTTTCTTGCATAATTTTGTTTTGTTTTGTGTAGACTTTGTTCTAACACATCCTGCTCAAGTTTTAGTTTTTTACACTGTTCAAGTTTTGATGTTGCCCTTGACAATTTTCATTTCTTAAAGACAATGTCTTTTCTTCCTTTTTGCTTAAAGCTTCACTTGTGACAGATAGTTCTTCAGCAAGTTCCTTAACAACAGACTGTTCGGCGGCTTCACTTATTTTTTCAAATTCACTTTTTTGTGCCAAAATTGTTTTTAAAGGTATCACAAAAATTTGACTATTGAATGATTTCAGCGAATCACCTCCCTTTCCTTTTTTATCTCTTAAAAGTTTATATAACTTTGTCTGTAGTGTTAAAGTTGAAATGGTGGAAAGATCCAATCGGCACAATAATGATAGCCATAGCGCCACTTTATCCACTGGTGGAGTGTTACCGGTACATGTTTTTGCGTATTGAAATAGCTCACACACAAGACCTTTACTCAGTTTATTTTCTATTATGTGGGGTATTGTGTGATGGTGTTCTGACTCCAGATCACTGATGGACAACCCAAATTGGGCCATAAACTTGCCATGGGAAGACATTTTAGATGTTAATATAAACAATATGCAGTATAAATTTGTAAAGTATGTGTGTATATATATAGCGTAAGTGTCTCAATTATTTCTTTTTTAAAGCTTCTTTTAACCTTTCAATGTCTTTTTTCATGCTTTTCATTTCCTTTTTCATATTAGATTACCAATCTAATTGCTTTCTTAAATTTGAAATTTCCTCCTCTAGTGTCTTAATCTTTTCTTTCAAATCCTTGTTTTCTCTTTCTAAGTCTGAAATCCTTACCTATTAGAAAACAAAATGCACCATTCAGACGACTGTTAAATGATATCAAACAAAGCTCATGAATGTTCTTATGCTGTTAAAGTATTTATGGTTTATTAGTCACGAACTGACAGTCTTACTCAGTAAGTTACTGTCACACACTGACTAGGTCCGCAAGTACTCATTCTATTTCATGGACTCGATGATTAATTCAATTGACTGCTCGTATATGCGTAATGCGTTATGAGACTGGATTTTACAGTGAAATTCTTACCATCAAAATGTTTAAGCTGGTGTCGGATTGCCCTTTAATTTATCTACATGGCTTAAGAAATACTTTTTAGCTACAAAATTGAAGTGCTATGCCCTTTCAAACGTTAAAACTCAGGCTATTCAAAAGTGAAAGTAGCTTGTATTGACAATCTCCGCGACTTACCCTAGTCGTAACAGACTGTATGTCAGTTTTTTATATTTATGATTTACGACAAAAAGCGGAATAACCAGACAGAGTTAGAACCACTTACATGCAGATTGAACATATGTGAGACAAATTAAAAGGTTTTTTGACGTGTAATCAGCGTATGGAGGAAAATATGCCGATTTACACATTTCAGTTTTGGATCACATCTTACCGCCATGGATTTTCGTGACGTTTTTCCTTATAAACATAAGTTCAGTTTCGCTTCATTATTCTCAGTCACTCGAATGTTTGGAAGGCTCACGCTTTTATATGATATAACGCTATAAAAAGGCACTTGAGAATGACGCTTTAGGTATAAGGTAAAGTGGAAAAAAAAGTTACCTCCCCTTTGCTTGAGCATAGCTAAGTTTGGGCACTTCAACGACTCCTGAGGAACCTCTACGACTTCAAAGACATAGTGAATCTTCAGTATAGATTACCCCGTCTGCTATTATTGAACAAGTGGACAGTTATAATTTATGGTGACAAATGTAACGGTGAATTGTACAGTGAATTTCAGTGACATACTTTTTCTCATTATCCATTGTAATATTAATTGGTTGATTAATTAAGTGGTGATTAATTCAATATTTATTTGGCTCAGAGTAATATTATGCATCAGTGTAAAAGTATATGGCTCATTGTTTTTGAGGTTGATGTTAATTATTTTTACAGTCATTTACAGGTGCCGATAGAATTCATTTCCAATTTCATGTCAATGGTGATTTATTCAACTCTAGTCAAGAGTTGTATTTTTGATTCATTACCCCAGATATATGGGTACTTGACCCCTAATGATGCCTTGCGATTAAATCTGAGGTGAAAACTATCGCCATCTTTGTTCTTTGATAAAATATAAGTAATACCAAATTTAGATCTGTTAAAAGTCAATGCTAAGGCATTGGGTATGCCAAAATCATGCAGTGCCGGGGGTTGCTCTAATCACTGTCATTCAGTCACAGTTGTATAAAGGAGGGGTTTGTGATGTACTGAGAAACAGTACATATATTCATTAATATGCATACTGAAACTATTTAAGAACATATATAACAAATAACATTATCAGTAAATGTTTCTCCATTTAAAACATTTGTTTACTAAACACTAAACAACCTCTCCTTAGCATTGCTAAGAGTTTGTTTCACCTCCAATGATGGCAAACTTCCTGTTGTTACAGACGTGACGTCACACCAAAACCAAGAATTAATGGTAACTCTAGGGTGTAAACATAATGTGATATTGGTTCGAACCCCATATAGTGTCGATCCTCTCTTGGAGGCATTTTACTGTTTCTACATGTACACACAGTGGATTGTTAATAAATTTGTTAAATTTATTTCATGTCTGTTGATTTTATTTCCATCATCTGGTATTCGCCTCTCGACATCATGACAGATGATCGAGTCCACCAGTGGT